>NC_056726.1:868185516-868405516 GCF_019279795.1 Protopterus annectens
ATAATATCTCTGTCTAAATATAGTTAATATCAGTTATGGCAGTTATCACAGCAACGAGTGCTGTTTGATCAATCCTGATATGGCCTGCATGGATGCAGCTGTGTCTGACAGCTAGTACAGATGTCATTATTATTCTGTCTAAACATAGTTAATATCAATTATGGCAGGTATCATAGTTTTGAGTGCTGTTTTATAAATCCTGATATGGTGTGCATGGATGCAGCTGTGTCTGGCAGCTAGTGCAAATATCATTATCATTCTATCTAAACATAGTTAATATCAGTCATGTCAGGTATCATAGCTACAAGTGCTGTTTGATTAAGCCTGACATGGTGTGTGTGGATGCAGCTGTGTCTGGCAGCTGTTGTATGTTGCTATTTTCACCTCCGGGAAGCTGTGGGTTGCGGCTTGTGATCGAGCTTTACTGATGTTTTTGTATTAGGAAGAGACATTTGGTGTTTTAGCCTGGATCCAGGGGAAGAGGGTGGATAAAACTGTGATTTGGGATATTTTGGAAGAGAATAGTTTGTTTATACATCTGCTGAGTGAGAGGTGGGAAGGCTGGAAGAATGTGTTATCTCTTGTTGTGGCGGCTTGTTGGGAGTGTTTTTTTTTTATCTATTTGCTCTCTGTTCTTTTCCTGGCTGCTGCCTCACTGAAAGGGAAGGAATTTAGTCTTGAAGTTGCAGTGAAGTGAAGCTTTGCTTGAGGTGCATTGCGAGTCTCTGGTATGCAGACACAGGCACACTAACAGAAACAGACGCTCCCAGGTTGCTATGGTAACAGAGACAGACTGGTGATAATGCTTAAAGGCTCTGAGAAGCCTCCAAAATGATTCTTGGCAATGAAGATTTGGTTTAAAAAAATATATAATAAAAGGGCTGTTTTAAACCACATGGCATGTACACATATTGATGGTCTGCCAACACTTCGTTTGGCTCATAAGTTGATTCTTGATAAAAAAATAAATAAAAAAATAAGTGCAATAAGAGTGGAATTCTGGGTTATTGTGAAAGACTATGAGCACTTTTTCTTGTGCAGTACCCTTTGCAGTGGTCTGGGATGTGAGCTTCCTCGGACATGTTGGGCATATGGAGACAGCTAATTCTAGGGGTGTTTGGGGTTGCCAGGAAGTGCTAGCGAGTCATCTGATTGCCTTCATGTAAATATCTGTCGCTCACTGGCAGAGAAGCCACTGCATGGAACAGGCTGGTAAAATGGAACAGGACAAATATTGGTTTGGATATTTTAAGAACAGCCTGGAAATCCACCACATGAACTAGTGAATGGTATTCTGGCAAAACTGGATGGGCATTGTTGCTCAGGCTTGAAGTACTGATATGTGTGTATATAAGGATAGAAATAAACTTATAACAAATAAGAAATTAGAAGGGTCTCATAATTTAAAGTCTATGGACTGTATAAACATCCTTGAAAGGAGCTAATAATAAGAATAATCATTACAGCTAGTGGTCTCTCAAATAACTAAGCAACAGCCAAAAAAAAAACACACAATAGGTATGTAATGTATGATTTTAGAAAATCTAGACATAAAATATATAATCGCAATATAAAATGAAGCAGTCTGCTGAATTTAGATATTAAAGACAGGTTTTAATAACATGGACTTGTGTATAATGACACTACTCTCTTAACTTGTCATAAATGACATACACTGCATTAAACATCAAGGGCAAGAATGATGATTTTCTTATATAAGTAAATATGCATAACAAGTCATGTAATTGCTTTAACTTGAATTGTAGTTTTTATAACTCATCTTGACCATGTATAATATTTAAGGGGTTACCAAGGTAAATAATGCTTTATACATGAAATCAGACTAAGTTGTTCAACAGAAACAATAGAAGCCTGAACTTGAAATGCCACAGAATGTAACAATCATATTCTGAACAAAGAGTATTAAACTGAAAATACACACTCAGTTTAATATCATGGGTTTGTGTATAATAATACTACTGTTTAACTTGTCATAAATGACATACACTATATTGAACATCAGGAAGAAGCATGATGACTTTCTCATATAAGCAAATGTGTATAACAAGTCATATAATTGCTTTAAGTTGAATTGTGGTTTTGTAACCCATCTTGACCATACATAATACTTAAGCTATTACCAAGGTAACTAATGTGGTTTCCTATTAGAAGGCCGAAGACGCATTCTTTCGAATGTGTCTTGGTCAAACTCAAAAGCCTGAAATGGCAAAATATCAAAGCTGCTTTTAAGCGAATTCTTTCCCTGGGAAAGAATTCCCTTGGCTGCTTCGTTACTTTGCCATTTTTGGCACTGTAGTGCAGTCCCGGAGTTGCTATATTTAAGTAGGGATGGTGTTGGGGCTGCAGCTCCCCAACATCGGTGAGTGTGGGGAGTGAAGCCCCCCCCCCCACTTATTGTAATGTTTAAAGTGTCTTTTTTTTGTTGGAAGAGCGAGTGTTTTCCCTAGGAAAAAAATCATTGTTCTGACAGTTCGAAATTGTAAGCTTTCACTTACATAGGGTTGATTAATCACCGTTCACTTTTTTAAGCAGTCTGTGATCTAATATAGACCCAACTAATGTTTTATACATGACATCAAACTGACAAAGTTGTGTAAGGGAAACAATAGAAGCCTGAACTAGGAATGTCACAGAATATAACAATCACATTCTGAACAAATAGTTTTAAATTAACAATAATCACTCAGTTTAACCTTTGCTGATTATACAAAATAGAATATTGTCATTTAAATCTAAAAACTTTCAGTATATGCCATAAAATGGCAATTTATAAATATGGAAACAGAATTTGTAATCATTAATCACAATATGTGAATTTTTTTGTTTTTAACCTTTACTTCCACTCATTTTATAATAAATGACAGATATGAAAATCCTTATGTGTAGGAAATCGGGGGGGGGGTGAGGGATGCACTGATAATTAAAATGCACTAACTTTCATCAATGTTCACATAAAACAAATTTGATGCTTCAAGTACGTTAGTAAACAACAAAGTGATTACTTAAATGCTGGCAAACAATGAAATATAACTTCTGATATATCCAGTAAAATACATTGTATTATAAACATTAGGTATAAATATTATTACCATCTATTTATATTAAGTAATACATTTTGAAAGACTTCATCAATAAGGGTAAATATGTTAAATAACTGTGTGCTATAATCTTTTACTAAGGTTTTATATACAAGTCCTAGTTTACTATGATTGAATTTCTTGTCATCTATCTTTCATGTAAATATTAATTGCTTATACAAATGTAGACATTTATATTGTATTAGAATTCTGCCTAATTTACAATACTACTATATCTGTTCAAAATAATATAAATATTGCTTATTCCTATTACAAATATTCTCCATATGGTAATTCAATTTATGGAGCTCAGATGTTCTGGATTGTCAAGGTATGAGTGATAATCTGATGGACTTAAGTTTATTCATCAGATTAGGAATGATTTTCATTCCATGGCTAGTGCGGATCTTAGTTGTGTTAACATTTATTCATTTAAAGTTGTTATTTCACAAAAACATTTTAGTATGCCTGACCAAAACATTACTTTATTGGTAAACACTCAAAGTATAAAACTGATAATTTCCTTTAAAAGCTCAAACATATACTTTATAGTTATCAGAGGAAAATGTTTAATAGTCACAATAAAACAAAAAATACATAGGGTTGGATTTATGAAAGCTTGCATGGAGTTGTAGAGTAGTGTAAGATGTCAAACAGGCAATATGTCTGCCGTGCGCTCCAGGAACAGCTGGCAGGGGCGTGCACGAGAGCTGCTAAAGCTACTCTTCCATGGACAGCGTCATGGTATGCAAATTACCTCATTTGCTGCTAAAAGCTATGCAAATGAGGTAAATTTGCAATCCAGGAAAAACTAACCTGTCCGTGGAAGATTAGTGTTATCTGCAGAAATGTACTCCGTTGGTACAGCTCCAAATAAAGGATGCATACAGTTGAGGAAGCATGCCAATGGCCATATATAAGGCCACTGGTATTTATAAATGTTTAAAACTATAAAAATCTAACTTTTTTCCCAATCTCCGATGTTTAAGCATAGCGCAGCACCGCACAAACGTGCGGCACTTAAAAAAAACAAGAAAATAATTAAAAAATAGCCAAAAATAGGCATTTTCACTAAAAAGCTTATTCTGCCATGCAGGTGAATGGGAGGCTGAAGACAACATGGCCACTGAGTAGTGGTTGCTAAGGGGGGAAGCTCAGTGTAAGAGATGTAACCATGCATTAGTAGGCAATCCTACGCAAATGAGGATAAGGATAGTGAATCCCAATTTTCCCCAGCATGTGAGCCATGTCCCAAGAGTGTAAGAGTAGGAGTAGGTGAGTAGTAGAGTAGAATATAGGTGACATCATGAGGGGGTGTGTCAGAAAGGCTGTAAGCTAATTGGAGCACAGTGACTTGTGTTTGCTCTGAGTTGCTCAGGATTGCAAGAGGCATGCCTACAGTTGTCCTATTTGAAAACCTGAAGCCAAACGTGCACACTGTTAAAATATCAGAAATTTCTTGCAAACATGCACACAGCATGTGCACTCATGTGTGCTTGTGTGCACATTTGCACTTGTTTGCGCGGCGCTGCCCCGGGCGGAAACAGAAAGGCAAAAGGAAGGAAAAGAAGTAGTAGGAAGTTAAACAAGGAGAACTAGCAGAGCTGCCAGGAGAAATATATCAGAATCAGCCAATTATACAGGCAGCATACTAGCCCAGCCCAGCACTTTAAACTCTGCAAACAGCATCCCCCCTGTTTTTTCCCAAGAACTCTGCAACACTGCAGTATACGAACAGGGAAAGCTTAAAAAGCTTAAGTCAGACAAAATGTTAGGGGCTGCTCTTGCTATCATAAACCAACATGTGCAAGGTGCTGAGGGTGGTGATGTTGTGAATGCTGCTGAGCAACCCCTAGTGAGGAGACAGAGAAGAGTGTACAGACCCAGGGTAACCTACCAGGGGCTACATGAGCTGGAGATAGTTGAGCGCTATAGGGTGGACAGAGACCTCCTACAACAAATTGTTGAGCTGTACTGGCCATGACTCACACATAGAACCAACAGAGGTGAACCCATCCCAGTGGATACCAAGGTATGTGTTGGCAAAAGAATACTAGCTACAGGTACCTTCCAAAGACCAACTGGTGATATAACAGGGATTTCACAAGCATCAGCATCCAGGTTACTCCACCAGTTCCTGGATGCCATGTTAGCACATGTCAGTGGCCATGTATATTTCCCCAATTCCCATGAGGCACTGGCCAGTAATATGCATCTTTCCCACCAAATAGCAGAATACCCTGAGGTAGTGGGTGCAATAGACTGTATGCACATATGCATCAAAGCACCACCTGGTGAATGGGGTAGGGTCTATATCAACTGCAAGGGCTTCCCCTCTATCAACTTCCAGGTCATGTGCGATGCCCAGGGCATAGTAATGAATGTGTGTGCCGGCTACCTTGGAAGCTATCACGATTCCCACAACTGGCATCTGATGCAGCTGTACCAGAGATTTGCCAATGGGGACATCCCTGATGGTCACCTAGTGGGAGATGCTGGATATGCACTGGAGCCGTGGCTTATGACACCCATCAGAAATGCACACACACTTGAACAAGAACTCCATAATGAGGCATACGCACAAACAAGAAACATAACTGAGTGTGTGTTTGGGATGCTCAAGTTACAGTTCTGGTGCCTGGACACATCTGGTGGAGCCTTGCAGTACTCACCAACTACATGTACCCAAATTATGGTATGTGCCATGCTGCACAATATGTTCCTGTGGAAATAGCTGCAGCAGGAACAGCATGGGGCAGTGCCAAAAAGCCCCCCACCATTGCCAAGGCCTGCACAGGCACAGCGTGACTCAGAGGAGGAACAACCTGAGCCTGCCCCAGTAGGCAGAAGGAGGCGTGCCCAGTATGCCCTGGCTTTGGCAAAGAGGTAATGCATAGCACATACACTGACTCAGTAGGAACCCTGGAAATGACACCTCTCTCTGACTCGCACATACAGTAAAAGGGATGCATAACTTGACACTACCTGTTTTCAAACATGTATAGGGAGTGTACTATGTGCATCCGACACAGGCAGCCCTGCAGCACCACCTGAGGCATGAGTGCCCTATTTTAAGCAATATAAAGCACTGCTAAGGACATTTGATCAGTATTGAGCATATTTAAATACAATTGCGCATAGCTGTGCACCGCGCTAACCAGCACAACATCGGGCAGCGTTGAGCAACGTTGGGCAAAGTTGGGTAAAGTCGAGCAAAGTCGGGTAAACATGCTCACACCTGCTTTACTGTTCCTTAACCAGTCAGGTCTGCCCAGTAGGAAAATAAAAAGCAGTGACAGGGCTCGAACTCAGGATACTGTGCACTATAGTCACAATACTGAACCACTAAGTAATGACAGCATTTCACTGGCACAGACACAACTTAAGTCACTCACACATACCAGTTGGGGAGAATCACATACCTAACAGTCACAGCCAGCAGGACAATTGTAGACAAACGCAAACCCAAACAAATGCTGTATCACGCCCTCTGAAGAGGCATATGAGTAACCCCCCCCCCCCCAGGCCTATGCAGACAGATAACAGCAGGCCAGGCAGTGTGATGTTGGTTGGGTAGGCTATGGAGTCACAAACTAATATGCGTGTAATTAGAAGCTAAGGTCTGTAGTACAGTGGTATGCCTCATGCCAGTATGATAGGCAACAGTACAGACTGAAATGGAGTACCTGACATAGCAGTGCAGGCCTAGCAAATGTGTATAAGTGTCAGGTTTACCCCTCATCCTATGCACACCCACAGTAACAATCAGGTGTGCCCCCCTGGTAGAAATGTATAGCTGTCCCCACTGTATGTAGAAATGTTGATAAGTCTATGCAAATTGACTCATGGAAGCCATGCAGGCACAGCATGCTTCCTGTCGATGTACAACACAAAGGTGAGCCCTGAAGTAAAAAAACAACTTGATTTTTCGCACACATATAGTATATATGCCCATAATGGGCATGCTCACACACTTAAACAGATTTAGCAAATGTCAGTCAGTGACATACTGAAAGGTCATACTGGACATGCTCACACAGGCCATGTCTGAGTACAGTAGTGGGACACACATATCTGGCAGTTGCAGTTCTTACTCCAGACACATGTCACCATTCACCAATCCTGCCTTACACACACAGTGATATGAAAACAGACCCATATAATATATTGGACCCCTGTCATAATCAAACTATGTACTACAAGTACTTAAGTTGTTCAAAGAAAGTGTAAATCCAAAGAAGATCAATAAATCTCCGATCAGTATCATCAAGAAACAATGAGCACTCCTAACATTACCCAAGCTATGTTCTGGCAAAAATATTGCCAAAGAGTCCATAGAGAACCATGAAGCTTTCTTTCGCTATGTCATAAATATCAATGTAAACTCATATATGTTCTGAGGCAGTGCAAAGTGTAAATGAATACATGTACATGACTGACATCGCCAGTATCTTGTCAGACAGGTTCATTCATATTTACCCCCTCTCACTGACAAAAAGGCCCATTATCATACCTGGAGATTGCGAAAAGTCAGAAATCACATATACAATGGTTAAACAGCTCTATCCAAACCTAAAAACATGGCGTCTATGGGATAACATGGTTTCCCTGGCTGTGTCATATGTGAACTGCAAAACAAACAGACCCTGCACCTGAACAGTCTGTTGAGACTCACCCTCTGTACAGGATATGAAACTGTTGAATGGGTTACAGCAATGTTTGGCACACTCCACAAGTGTTGGTGCACAACAGACCATGGGAACTATTGTCTTATAAGCCTAATAAGCCTGATCTGCAAGGCCATGGAGTCCATCATTATGAAACTTATAAACATAGCTATTGGGAGCCTACAAACACCCAACCCTACCCATTTTGGTTTGGCCAGGGGCAGATCATGGTTCCTAAACCTGCTAGACAGTTTTCAAGGCAGTTACCCAGGTCATACATCAATGAAATGAGCTACACACAGCCTACATAGACCTTGAAAAGCCCTTTTCCAACATCCCACACACATGTCATATCCAAAAAATCAACAACCTGTGCATAAACACGTATGTCATCTGATGGATTGCCAACTGATGCACAGATAGATCCCACAAGGTAAGAATTGTGGTCTCCCTGTTGGACTGTAAGCTGGTAACAACTGCTTTCCACCTTGGCTCAGTCCTGGGACCCCTCCTGTCTGGTGTATACTTTTCAGAAATACAGTCAAACACACAAGGGCTATGGTTAGCAAAGTTTGTGGATGACTGAACAAAGGTTGTCATAATTGATGTTTGGGACAACAGAGACATCCTTAAAAAGGGTCTCAGTCAGACAGATGTGGTGTCAAAATTATGGCCTATGTCATACAAATACCACATAGGTGCCAATGCCCTAAATATGGAGGTAATAATAAGGGATCTATGGACACATGTGGATAGTCATTTCTACTTCCAGAAACACATTCACAAAGTGGTTAGAAAACCATGCTATGTGTTCTCACAAATTGCCAAGGTCATTGCATGTAGGTCAAAGGAGGTTCCCTCTACTCATCAGTCATCAAACCCATCAGAGAGTATCACAGCACACTTGCGATGAATCTGACTAGGCAACTTCAGCAGCTGGAAAGACCACTGAAGTACCTCCACAAGAGAATTACTGGCCTCAAACAGTTGTCCCATGCAACAAGACTGAAGTTAACTCAATCTGTACTCTGTTGCATACTGTCTACTCAGGCAATCTCTGCCCAACAGACAGGTCCATGTCCAATGCAGAACTGATGTACATGCTCTATCCGAAGTAAACCCAAGCTCACTGTGCCACATGCTCTAGGGATATCATAATCACAACAATAAATAGAACATGTTGGAGGGATACATTACTAACTCACAGACTTTCCTTGCTTTGGAACAGGCTCCCAACCTACATTAAGCTGAGTCCCTCACTGACACTCTTCCACAGGAGCCTTGATGAGTGTATGTGAAACTGAACTGTCACACCATGGATCACTTCATCAGCTCTATTAAACAGAGGCCTAGGGAACTAACCCCATGTGTGGTGATAGCTGCACACTCTGGCCATACTAATAGATGCTTTCAGGCAGATAGCCTATTACCTACCTATGTACCTATATATATGTAGGGGGAACACAGTATAATAAGCCAAAGATGGATGGGCAGAGATGTGTGTAAGAGGGTGACCATGACAGGGAGCCATCCAGGACTGTCCCACCCAGCACACATCCCAATGGCACAAAAGACATGAGGTGCACATCTCGCCCACTGTACATAACAGTCACCAGTATCTGTAAGCATTACAGTGTATGTGGTCCATGTGCCTGCTTTACAAAATGACTGTACAATGAAGTACACATCTACTATCTGTAGACATGTACCTGTCACATAGGTTCATAGGTATTTAGTAGACTATCTTCTCAAAGGCATATATTAGCCTAGGCAAGTTGTGCAGCTTTCACCACCCCATTGAGTAGTCTCCTAAGCCCTAGTTCTGATAGTTAGTACCATAAGCCCCTTTCTAGTGGGGCTGCTGATGTGATGCCTGGCGTGAATTGTCTGTTTCCCATCCATCCATCAAGGTTGCTATTGAAGAGTGTCAGCGAGGTGCTCTGTCTGATGTACACTGGGACTCTGTTCCACAGTAAGGCAAGTATCTGGGATGGTACTCTATCCCACCAGCATGTTGTATTCATTGTTGTGATGAGGTTCATATCCCTGGAGTGTGTGAGTGACTCAATTTTGTTATCCGTAGATGGAGCATGTTCAACAGTTATGTGTTGGACATGGCTCTGTATGTTAGGCAGAGTGTGCCTCTGAGTAGAAGTACAATGGAGAACAGATTTAGTTTTACTAGTTGTGTTGCATAACACAACTGTTTGAGGCCAGTAATCCTCTTGGTGAGGTACCTCTGTGGTCTCTAAAGCTGCTGGATATGCTTAGTCGAGTACATCCAAAATGGTGCATTGTATTCAATGATGGGTTTGATGACTTAAGAGTAGAGGGCCACCACTACCTCTTTTGATCCTGATGCAAACCCTTTGTTGATTAGGTGGGCCAGATAGGATTTCCTAATCACTTTGGCAACATAGTTGTCAAAGGAAAGATGACTATTTACTTGTGTCCCCAGATCCCTTATTACCTTTTCAATTTTCAGGGGGTAACACCTATGTGGTAGTTTGTGGGTACTTTGTTTTCACCAAAGGGGATTACTATGCATTCTTTCACATTGAGCTTGAGGCCATGATTCTGACACCACACATCTGTCTCATAGAGTCCCTTTTGGAGAATATTTGTGTCATCTGGGGAATCTATAATGGAAACACTTAACAGTTCCCAGCAAACTTAGTCTACCACAACCCTCCTGTGTTGGCATGTACTTTTGAGAAGTCTATACCAAACAGGAGGGACCCCAGGACTGAACCCTGGGGGGACACCAGTTGTTACCAGTGTAGAGTCTGACATGTAGCCAGGAACTCTTATTTTGTGGGATCTATCTGTGAGCCAGTTTGCAATCCATCTTGTGATATATGGATTCATGCCCAGGTTGGTGAGTTCATCTATGATACCTGACTGGGTAATGGTGTCAAAGGCCTTAGCGAGGAATAGGTAGGCTGTGTGGAACTCATTTCAATCATCTGTAGCCTGGGTAACTGTCTCAAAGGAATCCAGCCAGTTCAGGAGGCGTGATCTGCATTTGATGAAGCCAAACTGGGTGTGCTCAACTGTGTGAAGGTTCCCAATGTCTTTATTGTTGAGACTTCCATTATGATTGGCTCCATTGCCTTGCAGATCAGACTCATCAGGCTCATAGAGCATGAATGCCAAGGGTCTTTTGTGGCCCCACCACTGTGGAGTGGGAAGAACGTTGCTGTGCAACACTCTATGGGTACATATCCTGTAGAGAGGATGTAGAGAGAGGTGTAGGTATCCTTGATGAATATGGATACATCCCCACCCTATGTGCTATGATTCAGGTTCTGATGCTGGAAGGTATGGAATGAGTAGTATCCTGGTAGTGCTGGTGTGTTCTCTGGAGTCTTGAACTAGGTTTCTGTTACTGCACAGATATCAATATTCTCCATACTGAGAAGTGCCTCGAGTGTGTGCATTTGGAGGCTGAGACTTCTGGCAATGAGTAGCATTTAGCTCACTTTGTGGTTATTTGTGTTGGTTACGGGGTTTGGTTTGTCCTGAGTGACCGGTGTTCCACACCTGAAGTCAACACCTCATTGGTCCAATCTGACCATAAGCTAATTACTCTACATATCCACATTCTGCCCCCACCCCCCATTAAGGAAATCATGCTAAAAAATTTCACCAAAGCAAACTTCATGCTTCTAAAGACAGAAGTGATGAACTTCAGGACACCCATGCAGATGGACAATACAGTTATGACTACTGAATCCTACACAATTGCACTTTATAAGCACTTACATGGATGCATGGAGCATGCTATCCTAAACAGAATCAATACGCTTTCCTCCAAGAAAAAGAAGCCAATCTGGTGGTCCCCTGCCATAAACAAACTGTACAACAGAAGGAAGAAACTGTTGCAAAAGAGGGTAAAATCCCATGAGTGGAGGAGCTCCTTGGTCAGCCACAGTAAGAAGCTGTGATCATTGATAAAATCCTCCAAAGCTAGTTACAAAAACAAAATTGCCACTGATTCTAAAGACAACCATTCTATAGCCATGTCAGGAATCTCAATGGCAACACTCAGATCTGCTCTGAGTTACAGCACAATGGCACTAAATATACAGACCCAACTGATATTGCCAACATCCTGGCAGAAAGGATCAATGCTAACTTTACATCCCTCTCACCCATGAAAGAGCCCATCTCTATACTGGAAGAATGCAAAGTTGCTGTCATCACGGCTGCACAGGTAAAAACCACACTCTCCAAAGCCAGGAACACAGCATCCATGGGACCAGACAACATCCCAGGCTGCATTTTACAAGAACTACAGAATGAACTGGCACCACACCTAAGTACCATGTTCAATCATAACCTCACCTCAGGCTTTGTGCCTGCTGAATGGAGCACAGCAACAGTTATCCCACTACACAAGGGGGGAGCCACCACAGACCCCGGGAACTAGTGCCCCATTAACCTGATGAGCTCAGTCTGCAAGGCCATGGAACGTATAATCATGGAACTTATAAACAAAGACATTGGTAATCTCCAAACTCTGGACCACAACCAGTTCGAGTTTGTAAAAGGCAGATCATGTCTCCTAAACCTGATAGACTTTTTTGAAGCAGTCATCAAAGCCGTAGACAAGAGTAAGGTGGTTCACACAGCCTATCTAGATTTTGCCAAGGCTTTCAACACCATCCCCCACTCTGGAATTATAGATAAACTCACTAAACTAGGTATAAATCCCTATGTCACAAGATGGGTTGCCAACTGGCTCACTGATAGAACCCACACTGTGAAAGTAGCAGACTCCAAATCCAACTTCAGACCAGTGACAAGTAGAGTACCACAGGGTTCAGTCCTGTGTCCTGTCCTGTTTGGTATCTACTTCCCTGAAGTACAGGATAACACAGAAGGTCTTTGGCTAATGAAGTTCCCAGATGACTGCAAACTAGGAGCCTTAATCTAATCTACTAATGTTGGTGACATCCTACAAAAGGGCCTCACTGAGACAGATGCCTGGTGTCAAAGCCCTGGCCTCAAGCTCAGTGTCAAAAAGTGCACTGTCATCCCCTTTGGTAAAAACTCTGTACCCATGAACTACAACATAGGTGGTAGTATACTTAACACCGAAAGTGTGATAAGAGACCTTGGGACACAGGTGGACAGTAGTCTCTCCTTTGATAATCACATCGCCACAGTAGTCAGGAAATCCTTCTATGTGGCACACCTCATCACAAAAGGTTTCTTATGCAGAAAAAAAGAGGTCATTGTTCCCCTCTACTCATCACTCATTAGATCCATTATAGAGTACAATGCCCCTTTTGGTATGTACCTCACAAGACATCTACAACAACTGGAAAGGCCGCAGAATTACCTCACAAAGAGGATTACTGGCCTCAAATACATGCCCTACACAGACTGTCTCAAAACACTCCAGCTTTACTCTGTCACATATCACCTACTCAGAGGTGATCTCTGCCTAACATACAAAGCTATGTCAAACACAGAGCTGTTGGACATGCTCCACTTAAAGAAATCCCAATGCCTCCAAGCTTCGGCCCCAAAACCCGGACCGAAATACAAAAGGAGGGGGTGTATCCATTTTCATAAAGGATCCAACACCTCCAGGTTAGTGGCACAGCATAAGGCCTCTGAGACCATCCAAGTGCAACTAACAGTGGGCAAAACTGCTTATCAGATTGTAGCCTGCTACAGATCACCTACCTTGTCTCAGGACCCTCACTCAGCATTCCTGAATACTGGAAAATATAAAGGTCCTACCAAACACCATGATATTAGGAGATTTCAACTACCCAACATTGACTGGGATAATTACTCAAGTACACACTCCTTTGCCCAATGCTTCCTAGAGTTTATAAACTCAAATGCCCTGGAACAGCTGGTCACTACGCCCACTAGAGGTGACAACATACTGGACCTGATCATCACCAACATGGGGGATCAATGTTCCACACCAGAAGTAAACCTCTCACTGGTAAGATCAGATCATAAAGTAATCACGCTGGACATCCACATCCTGACCCCACCCCCAGTCAAGGAAACCACTTTGAAAAACTATTCAAAAGCAAACTTCACACTTCTCAAGACTGAAGTGGAAAGTTTCAAAGCCCCCTTGCTAAAGGATAATGCTATCCAGTCTGCGGAATCCTTTACAAGTGCATTCTATGAGCATCTACAGGGATGCATGGATCGAGCCATCTCAAGCAAAACCAAGGCTCACTCCTCCAAAAAGAAGAAACCAGTCTGGTGGTCCCCGGCCATAAATAAGCTATACAACAGAAGGAGGAAACTACTACATGATAGAGCAAAATTCCAAAAAGGAAAGGCATCACTGATCAATATTAGCAAGAAACTAGGATCACTCATAAAATCATCCAAGGCCCGTTTCAAAAAAAAAATTGCCAAGGAATCTAAAGATAACCACAACGCATTCTTTAACTGCCAAATGCAATATCAGATAAAATTAAAGCAACAATAGTTCGCAACTATAAAGTGAGAGCTTTTATTATGCACAAGCACTTTCGGAGAGAATCCTATCTCTCCTTCCTCAGACAAAAGTGAAACAGTCAGTTATTACACCTTCCCCCTTAAATAGGGTACCAATCAATCAATTAGCAATTTATAATTTTAGTTAAAATAAATACAATACTAATATATTTATGTATTAAAAACACTTAAAACCATATTGTTTGAAATCGACTTGCTTCACTGTTTAAGAACATAAGTTTTAAAATGATAGTTTTTAAAATCATAATATATTCAATACTCACAACCCTTACATTTGTCAAATGTTAATGTATTTTTTGTGTATAAAACATACCAAACAGCTCCATTTAAGGCTTATAACCTTAGCATTATCTTAAAGCTAAATATACAGACGCTGTTTAAATTATTGTAACCAAAATGGTAGCGATTTTTCAGTTAGTTTCCGTAATGTTAACAAAAACATATTTAAGCGTCAATACCTTATTTCACTTACTATGCTTCTAACAGTCGTTGAAACGCCCTAAAAAAGAGAGCTATTGACTCTTATACCATATGGGTACATAACCCTGTTTACTATATATGTATATATGTGGGCACAATATATTAAAATACCTGTAACTCAAATTGCTGGCATTTTCTTTGTATTCAAGTTTAATTCGAAGCATTATGCCATTATACCGTTATACCATTATACTTCATGCATGCTAAATTGTACATTCTCAACGAATTGTCCCACCCGAGCTAAAAAAGGTCCTTATTCAATAGATAGTATGCTACAATATTTACTTATCACAGTCTCCACAGAGTTAAGCCTTATCTTTTAAGGGCCATTAATTTTAAAATACAAGTGAGTGATATCGCTTCATTTAGGCCAGGATATGTGTGTGCGGCCGTCCTCAATTGCCATAGCAACTCTTCTTTTTCTAATAACAGTTGCCATGGACCTGAGTTTGTTTGTGCCTTAATTTGCTTCAAAACTATGAAATTGAAACTATGTTCCCTATTGTGCATAATGTGGCAAGCTAAAGCATTGTTAATATCATTCTTAGAGATAGCATATAGGTGCTCATACACCCTTTTATGCAATGCCCTCTCAGTCTTTCCTATATAGAAAGCCGGGCATTGCTTACAGCTTGCCACATAAACCACTGCTTTAGAAGAGCAGCTAAAGTTGCCCATTAATCTATATTTTACGTTGTTTATTATAACGTAGCTGCCCTCCTGTATAAATTTACAAAATTAATGGCCCTTAAAAGATAAGGCTTAACTCTGTGGAGACTGTGATAAGTAAATATTGTATATTTGTTTCCATAGTTTAGACTTTTTTTCTCTGTTGGGTTCTTGTGTCTTTTGCATTCTGGTTTTCACAGAATTAGCATAAGGGATACAAGTATGTAGCATACTATCTATTGAATAAGGACCTTTTTTAGCTCGGGTGGGACAATTCGTTGAGATTGTACAATTTAGCATGCATGAAGTATAATGGTATATCGGTATAATGGCATAATGCTTCGAATTAAACTTGAATACAAAGAAAATGCCAGCAATTTGAGTTACAGGTATTTTAATATATTGTGCCCACATATATACATATATAGTAAACAGGGTTATGTACCCATATGGTATAAGAGTCAATAGCTCTCTTTTTTAGGGCATTTCAACGACTGTTAGAAGCATAGTAAGTGAAATAAGGTATTGACGCTTAAATATGTTTTTGTTAACATTACGGAAACTAACTGAAAAATCGCTACCATTTTGGTTACAATAATTTAAACAGCGTCTGTATATTTAGCTTTAAGATAATGCTAAGGTTATAAGCCTTAAATGGAGCTGTTTGGTATGTTTTATACACAAAAAATACATTAACATTTGACAAATGTAAGGGTTGTGAGTATTGAATATATTATGATTTTAAAAACTATCATTTTAAAACTTATGTTCTTAAACAGTGAAGCAAGTCGGATTTCAAACAATATGGTTTTAAGTGTTTTTAATACATAAATATATTAGTATTGTATTTATTTTAACTAAAATTATAAATTGCTAATTGATTGATTGGTACCCTATTTAAGGGGGAAGGTGTAATAACTGACTGTTTCACTTTTGTCTGAGGAAGGAGAGATAGGATTCTCTCCGAAAGTGCTTGTGCATAATAAAAGCTCTCACTTTATAGTTGCGAACTATTGTTGCTTTAATTTTATCTGATATTGCATTTGGCAGTTAGTGGATCACCACTTGGCTATACGCTTGGCGGAACGTTTTTCCTTGGCTTTTTTGTGTCTCGACAGTTTGTTTGGCTTTTTTGGAATCACAGTTTGTTATGGCCAACGAGGGAAACGCTGCCTCGCAGAGCTCACTTTTCTCCCAAGACGGAGGCGATTTAAGCAACAGTTCGGATATTCATTCAAAAGATGCTGAGGCGAAAGCCGACGGGGATCTCACAACTCTTATCCATATGCTTATGGGTAGAATGGACATGTTTACCCAACGAATGGACATACTTGATAACGCTCTCAACATAAGAGCAAACACGCATCAGGCGACGCAAGGAGTTGACGCTAATTTTGAGAACGACGGAGCCAAACCGGTTTCTAGTACGGCAATTAGAAGTCAGCAACTGGTTAGTGGAGCATCATCGGATTTTAGCGACATTCCTGCCGGACAAGGGCATTTAACAGTATCGGGGAATACTGTAACACAAGGTACTGTTATTTCTTTAAATGATTCCATTCCGACGGTATCATTATATTTAAACAGAAAGAACTTTTTTACAGCCCCTGACAATACAGCAACAGGGGCAGTTAACACAGAGACTACTGACGAGGCTAACATTAATAACATTGCAGAGCTCATTGGGGATTTCGATTACAAGTTATTCAGATGTAAAAAATTGCAGCTCGAGATCTCCTACCTAACTGAATGTTTGGATAAGAGAATAGTCCCCAAAGGGTTGAGGCAGTGGAGGTTCCCTGTGGGCCTGGAGGAAGGATCTGATTTTCATAAACAGCTCCTGGCTTTATTCGATCAGCATAGCTTTGAGTATATAGCTATGCTAATTGACCATTATACACAACAAGTGGAAGTTTACAGAAACGATTTGGCTAACTTGAAGCATGAAATCAAAAGCAATCATGATTTCTTGCGGTACAAATATGATTATTCTCGAGTGTTTTCTAGCATTGATGCTACCATCAACAAATTGTGTGACAACAAGAGAAAGAAAATTACTAGAGACATGAAGCAATATGCTGACAGCAAAGCTTATCCAAAACCCCCACAAGTTAGCCTATCTAGTAACAAGTTTAGGGGGGTCCTGTCTAATTTAAATAACAAAAATTTGGGGAGCAAAAGCAATGACATGTACCAGTTGGACACTTTTTTGGAAGAAGGGCATAACAGTAACGACCCCCTTAGCGACGAAGAAGGAGAAGTTGACTTTGATAATGACCAACAGCAAAATCATGTACCTGTTGTCAATGACAAAGTTAATGGGCGAAAGCAGGGCGCTACTGCTACTAGGGCAGCACAGTCACGGGCGGAACATCAACAGGTTTTTGGACAGGCCCAGAATTTTCGGCAGAGGAACCTGAGGTCGAATACCAACAGAATGGCCTTGAGGAACAGACAGAATCAGAACAACAAATGATAAAAGAGTTTAGTCGGCCTGTTATTGTTTGCAGTAATGAGGGCGATTTTAAGATTTTTAATTACACCACCCTCAATATTTCTTCTGCCATGGCTGACTTTTTTTCTAAAGGACTGTCCTTTGTCCCTGATACCCGCATGGATTTGGTCAAAACACTTGTGGACCTCAAATTATATGTACGCAAATTAAATCTGTTAGCCGTATTAGGCAAGAATTCTTCCCTCATTAGACCATTTAGAATAGCTAGTTTATTTAATCCACCATTAGTAGGGAATCTTAAAACCTTTGAAAAATCCTGTGAATTAGATCTAAGGTTCTTGGCTGCAAATTCATTTAATAACAAATATAAACACAGCCTAAATATAACACCTGAAGAACGTGATTTTATTAAACTACTACAGGATTGTAAAATTAGGGTTATGAAACCCGACAAAGGTAATGGGCTCATTTTTATGAACCAAGTGGATTATATTAACAAACTCACTACCCACTTGAATAACGGCCCATATGAAAAAACTAGCACTAATGAGGTTAATATAGCATATAATAGGGTTAGGACCACACTTGAAGATTTGTTTTTGGAAGAGTTTATAGACACTCATATCCATTCCTACCTAAACATTGTAGCACCGGGAATGCCCTCTTTCTTTGGAGCCCCCAAAATTCATAAATCCATTTGTGAACCCCCTTTTAGACCTATAGTTGATGGTAGGGGGTCTATCTTGGTTGCCTGTGCCAAATATGTAGATAGCGTTCTAAAACCATACATAGAAAAGGAAAATCAGATCTGTAAGGACTCGTGGAGCTTCCTAGAGAATATAAACAGAATACCCTTTGACCCTAACTTAAGCTTCTTAACCGTGGACGTGAAGGAGCTTTATACTACCATCCCACAGCAGTTGGGGTTGGAGTGGGGGAGGGAGTTCCTGGAGTCAAGAAATGTTGAACAAAACACTATCTATACAACGGAGACTTTATTAGAACTTGTGTTAAAATACAATTTTTTTACTTTCAATAACCTGATTTACAGACAAGCTTCTGGTGTAGCAATGGGCTCACCTTGTGGGGGTTCCTTCGCCAATTGTGTAATGGCACAGTGGGAAAACACACTGTTGTTCAACAATTTGCTATTTAAAGAGCATGTCGCCTGGTACACAAGGTACCAGGACGACATGTTCATGTTATGGAGAGGTTCCCTAGATATGGTGGCCCCATTTATAGATAACATCAAAACTATGACTGATTTTTTAGATTTCACATTTGAAGTGAATGAGACAAAAATCAGTTTTTTGGACATAAACTTGATTAAGGACAACGATTCCTCTATGTTCATTAGTAATATTTACAGAAAGCCCACTTACTCCAATGGGTTTCTTCACTTTGGTAGCTGCCACCCCCTCCATCAAAAAAGAGCGGTAGTGAAGGGGCAGATGGTGAGGGCAGCACGGATGATCACCAAAGATGAAGACTTCCATAAGGAATGTAGTAACTTGACCAGTATGTCTGTCAACAGGGGATACCCTGATTCACTCATTCTGGAGATTTCATCCGAAGTAAGATTTAAAAGGGAATTAGGCCATTTTAAGCCCATTCTTAATGGAAGAGGGTTTAACTTGATGACTAATCAAGATATGATTGGAAATTCGAACAAAAGAGGCAATGAACTTGACATTGGAGCTAGGTTTTTGTGCACCTTCTCTATTGACCATCATTTCATAAGGAGAATTTTGCAGAAAAACTGGGCAAACATAATGGAAGACACAAATTTGCACCAATTGCTAGGAACAACACCTAGCATAACTTTTAGGAAAGGATTTAATTTAAAAGCATTATTGGAAATGAATAGACACACTTCTTTCAACAGGGTCAAGGGCATGACTAAGTGCGGGTCTTGTAACCAATGTAAATTTATACAGGAGGGCAGCTACGTTATAATAAACAACGTAAAATATAGATTAATGGGCAACTTTAGCTGCTCTTCTAAAGCAGTGGTTTATGTGACAAGCTGTAAGCAATGCCCGGCTTTCTATATAGGAAAGACTGAGAGGGCATTGCATAAAAGGGTGTATGAGCACCTATATGCTATCTCTAAGAATGATATTAACAATGCTTTAGCTTGCCACATTATGCACAATAGGGAACATAGTTTCAATTTCATAGTTTTGAAGCAAATTAAGGCACAAACAAACTCAGGTCCATGGCAACTGTTATTAGAAAAAGAAGAGTTGCTATGGCAATTGAGGACGGCCGCACACACATATCCTGGCCTAAATGAAGCGATATCACTCACTTGTATTTTAAAATTAATGGCCCTTAAAAGATAAGGCTTAACTCTGTGGAGACTGTGATAAGTAAATATTGTATATTTGTTTCCATAGTTTAGACTTTTTTTCTCTGTTGGGTTCTTGTGTCTTTTGCATTCTGGTTTTCACAGAATTAGCATAAGGGATACAAGTATGTAGCATACTATCTATTGAATAAGGACCTTGTTTAGCTCGGGTGGGACAATTCGTTGAGAATGTACAATTTAGCATGCATGAAGTATAATGGTATAACGGTATAATGGCATAATGCTTCGAATTAAACTTGAATACAAAGAAAATGCCAGCAATTTGAGTTACAGATATTTTAATATATTGTGCCCACATATATACATATATAGTAAACAGGGTTATGTACCCATATGGTATAAGAGTCAATAGCTCTCTTTTTTAGGGCGTTTCAACAACTGTTAGAAGCATAGTAAGTGAAATAAGGTATTGACGCTTAAATATGTTTTTGTTAACATTACGGAAACTAACTGAAAAATCGCTACCATTTTGGTTACAATAATTTAAACAGCGTCTGTATATTTAGCTTTAAGATAATGCTAAGGTTATAAGCCTTAAATGGAGCTGTTTGGTATGTTTTATACACAAAAAATACATTAACATTTGACAAATGTAAGGGTTGTGAGTATTGAATATATTATGATTTTAAAAACTATCATTTTAAAACTTATGTTCTTAAACAGTGAAGCAAGTCGGATTTCAAACAATATGGTTTTAAGTGTTTTTAATACATAAATATATTAGTATTGTATTTATTTTAACTAAAATTATAAATTGCTAATTGATTGATTGGTACCCTATTTAAGGGGGAAGGTGTAATAACTGACTGTTTCACTTTTGTCTGAGGAAGGAGAGATAGGATTCTCTCCGAAAGTGCTTGTGCATAATAAAAGCTCTCACTTTATAGTTGCGAACTATTGTTGCTTTAATTTTATCTGATATTGCATTTGGCAGTTAGTGGATCACCACTTGGCTATACGCTTGGCGGAACGTTTTTCCTTGGCTTTTTTTCGTGTCTCGACAGTTTGTTTGGCTTTTTTGGAACCACAACGCATTCTTTAGCTATATCAAAAATTTAGGTGGCAACTCTCAAATATGCTCTGAGCTACTGCAAAATGTCAAAACATACACTGAACCAACTGAAACTGCCAACATCCTGGCAGACAAGTTCAGTGCAAACATCACCCCCCTCACCCCCAAAAGGGCCCGTGTACATCCCAGAAGAATGCAGACACCCAGACATCACTGACATGCAGGTAAAAACAGCCCTCTCCAAAGTTAAGAACACAGCATCACTGGGACCGGATGGTGTCCCAGGCTGCATCTTACCCAAGCTCCAAAAAGAACTAAACCTTCACCTAAATTCACTGTTCAGACTCAGCCTTACCACAGGCTGTGTACCAAAAGAATGGCGTACAGCAACAGTCATCCAGCTCCACAAAGGTCGTGACACAACAGAACCTGTGAACTATCGCTCTATAAGCCTGACCAGCCTGGTCTGCAAAGCTATGGAGAGAATTATCATGGAACTCATAAACAGAGACATTGGGAACCTCCAAACACTGGACCCTACCCAAGTTGGTTTTGTTAAAGGCAGATCCTGCCTCCTAAATCTAGTTGACTTCTTTGAAACAGTTACCAAGGCCATAGATGAAGGGAAGGTAGTCTGCACAGCCTACCTGGACCTCGCTAAGGCCTTCAACACCATTCCCCACTCTGGCATCATAGAGAAGCCTACCAGCTTGAACATTAACCCCTATGTCATGAGATGGGTGGCCAACTGGCTCATGGATAGAACACACATGGTCAGAGTTGCAGGTGCTATGTCCGACTCTAAACCAGTCACAAGTGGCGTCCCACCAGGCTCGGTCCTGGGACCCCTCCTGTTCGGTATATAATTCTTTGAGGTACAGACAAGCATGGGAGGACTATGGCTGACCAAGTTCGCAGATGACTGCAAACTGGGGGTAATAATCGACTCTCCAGCTGACACAGACATCCTCCAGAAGGGTCTTACAGAGACAGATACCTGGTGTCAAAACCATGGCCTCAAGCTGAATGCCAAAAAATGTATAATCATCCCCTTTGGAAAAAACAAAGTGTCCACGAATTACCACATAGGTGGTAATTCACTAGGTACGGAAAATGTAATTAGGGACCTGGGGACCCAGGTAGATAGTAACCTCTCCTTTGATAATCACATTGCCAAAGTGGTTAGAAATTCCTTCTATGTAGCCCACCTAATCACAAAAGGGTTCACCTCTAGATCAAGAGAGGTCATTGTCCCCCTCTACTCATCAGTCATTAGGCCCATAATAGAGTACAATGCCCCATTTGGTATGTACCTTAATCGGCACATGCAACAGCTGGAAAGACCACAGAAGTACCTTACGAAGAGGATCATGGGCCTCAAAGAGATGCCCTATGCAGCTTGACAAAAGAAACTCCAGCTCTTCTCAGTTGCTTACTGCCTGCTCAGAGGTGATCTATGCCTGACATATAAGGCCATGTCCAATTCGGAATTAATGGACAAGCTCCACCTCAAGAAAACCAAATCTCTTAGAGCCACACACTCCAGTGAATTAAACCTCAGCACAGGAATAAACAGGACGTGCTTGGGGATAGATTCCTGTCCCAGAGACTTCCCTCACTCTGGAATAGAATCCAAGTTTATCTTAGGCAGAGCCCCTCACTGACTCTCTTCAAGAGGAATCTTGACAAGTGGATGGGAAATCATACATTCACCCCTGGGATCACTTCAGTGGCCCTGGTAGACAGAGGTCCAGGAAACTAATTTAAATGTGAGGTGAAAGCCAACACATTCTGGCTAGGCTTATAAATGCCCTTGGACAGATAGCCTAGTACCTACCTATGAACCTATGAACTTATATGTTCCAGGGACCTAAACCTTGTCATCACAATAAGGAAAACGTGCCGGAGGGATAGATTCCTCTCCCAGAGACTTCCCATACTCTGGAATAAACTACCTATCTATATCAAACAAAGCTCCTCATTAGCACTCTTCAAGAAAAATCTTGATGATTGGATGGGAAATAGGAAATTCACCCCAGGGATCACTTCTTTGTCTCTGCTCGACAGTGACACAGGAAAATAAATTTCTTGGGTGGCAAAAGCCAGGGTACCTTTTTGGCTGGGCTTGTATAGGCCCCAGGGCCGATAGCCTAGTACCTACCTATGAACCTATGAACCTATGAACCTTTGAGCCTTGCCTATAAAAAGGTAATATGGGGACAGCAAGAGCCTTGGCCAGTATGCAGAAGCATAGGGGTGACAAGTACGAACCATCCGTAGTGAAGCAATGAGGCTTGTCTATCATGTCAGCACAGGCAGAAAGAGACTGGATCCCCTTTGAATGACACCAGAAGCTCAGCAAATTGTTGAAGTTTATCGTCTTTCTGTTATATTGCAGTATCATGTAGGTGAAGGTAAGATGCTACTCAAGGTCAGGGTCATACCAGCCTGGGTTACATGATCATAGAGCTACTAAATATCTCTTGTCATGTTGTCCTGGGAGGTATGTCTGAGATCATTCACATTGACACGTACAAAGAACACGTCATACATGTACCTGTTCTGGACTGATGTAAGTGCTTGTGTTATGTGGCAGATCATAGCACCTGACAGATAACTGACAGTAAGCTTCCCCTTGTCCAGCCAAGTGAGTGGAACATCTGTGTGCCTGACTATGAAGTCACCTATTACTAGTGTGTTGGGTATGTTTTTTTGCCTTAGAGCCTGTTGGGAGGCACACTGCTTTGGTGTATTATGTGTTTTCTGGTGTGTGCTTGGAGGTGCATGTTGCTTGCTTATCTGCTTAGGAGAACACTCTCTTTTTTTCAGATTGATATTTGTATTCTCCGAGTATGGTAATGTGTATTTATGTGTGTGTTTTGCTGGTGCTTATATTGTAGGTCTATGTGAGACTGTTGGTGTTATAGTTGTATGACCCTGCTGCTCCTGACTGTATTGTCCAATATTGGGTTGACAGAGCTTAGCCACCAGTTTGACCCTGTTTGTGCCAGCATGTGGTGCATCAACACATATATGATATGGTCATGGCCTATGCATACAATACACTCACAATACACTTAGTATGATAAGCCTGCTGAAGTTAGCAAAATGTGAAAAAAACCTTTGAGCAAACTGTCAGCAAGTAATGTCTGTATTGCACCCTGTAACTCCATATTGCTTGCTGAAGTGTAAAGAAGTACTTAGTTTGGATTAAGAACCCCACACTTGCCAACTGTGTGCGTGTGTGTCTGTCTCTCCCTGGGGAGAGAGCAACCTTTTTGGAGAATACTCACACCCCTTAAAAGTGGTGTACTCATCTTTGTCAAGTCTGATGATGTCACCATCCTACAAATATACCTGTGAAAAAGGAAATCCCAGTAATGTGTATAGCATGTCGTGTAAATGCATACTACTATAATATCATAACGTAGTTAGGTAGGGGATTGAATCCTGCATCTGCTAACTGTTTGTGTGTGTGTTTCTCTTGGGACTCACACCCTTTAACAGTGGTATACTCATCTTTGTCAAGTCTGATGATGTCACCATCCTACAAATATACCTGTGGAAAAAAGAAATTCCAGTAATGTGTATAGCACATCATGTAAATGCATACTGCTGTAGCATCAGAATGTAGTTTGATAGGGGTTTGAAACCTGCACTTTTGAACTGTGTGTCTCCCTGGTAAGGAGCAATCTTTTTGGAGAATATTGCACCCCTTAAAAGTAGTATACTCATCTTTGTCAAGTCTGATGATGTCACCATCCTATAAATATACCTGTAGAAAGGTGAAATCCCAGTAATGTGTATGGGGTGTTGTGTAAATACGTATTGCTGTAGTTAAGTAGGGGGTTGAATCCTGCACTTGTCAAGTGTGTGTGCCCCCACTGGGGAGAAGCAACCTTTTTGGAGAATACTCACACCCCTTAAAAGTGGTATACTCATCTTTGGCAAGTCTGATGATGTCACCATCCTACAAATATATCTGTGGAAAAAGGAAATCTCAGTAATGTGTATAGTGCATCATGTAAATGCATACTGTTGTAGTAGTGTCATAATGTAGTTAGGTAGGGGCTTGAATCCTGCACTTGCCAACTGTGTGTGTGTGTCTCCTTGAAGAAGAGCAACCTTTTTGGAGAATACTCACACCCCTTAAAAGTGGAATACTCATCTTTGTCAAGTCTGATGATGTCACCATCCTACAAATATACCTGTGGGAAGGAGAAGTCCCAGTAATGTGTATAGCACATCGTGAAAATGTATACTTCTGTAGTATCATAATGTACTTAGGAAGAGTTTGAGTCTCGCACTTGCTGATTGCATGTGTGTGTTGTGTGAGTGTGTGACACCATTGGTCAATGTGGAGTGGGTTTTGATTTTTTTAATGTATAACATATCACAATGACAACTGTATGTGCATTACACATGTAAGGTAGCTGTGGGGCAAAGCCATAAACATACATGTGACCTCAATTATTTCATAGGTGGGTACCCTGCTTTCTTCATGAACACATCTGTTATCATTGCCAGAGCGTGCTGGCACTTTCCAAACCTTAGGTCACTTCTGTATACTAGTGACAAGCTTAGCCACTGCAGTGATCCCTGGGCTACGTCTTCTGTTTCACATCCACTCATCACGGTTTCTATTGAAGAGTGTGAGTGAGGGTTTATGCTTGAGGTATATTTGAATCCTGTTCCAAAGCAAGCAAAGTCTGGCAAAGATGACTAATCATTATAGGTGTGCAACAACCTCTGTGGATCTGCATGCAAACCCTTTATTGCTTATGTGCTCCACAGAGGGATTTCAAAACCATTTGGTAATGTGATTACCAAAAGAGAGATGACTAAACACATGGCTCTATGTATACATTAGTACCTGTTCCACATTTTGGAGACGACTACCTATGTTGTACTCTGGGGATACTTTGTTTTCTAAAAGTGGATAACTATGCTTTCTTTGTCTTATAGCTTTACAGAATGAGTTTGACACCAGGTATCTGTCTCTATGATACCCTTTTGGAGGATGTGTGTGTCATCTGGAGAATAAAGTATAGCCCACAGTATGCATTTTCATCAAACGTGGGCAGACATATCCTTACTGTGTTTGCTTGTACCTAAGAAAGCTATATGCCAAACAGGAGTGGTCCCAGGACTGAGTGCAGGTGAATACCACTTGTTACTGGCATAGAATTGTACATGGAGGCTGCAAATGTTACTGTGTGTCCTACATTTGTGCGTCAGTTGTCAATCCATCATCTAACAATTGTTTATGGTCAGTCTGTTGAGGGTATGTATAATACCAGAATGTGGGATGGGTATGAATTGCTGGTGAGCTATAGCTTGGCTGTGTGGACCTCCCCTCCCTCACCTATAGCCTTGTTAACTGGCTTGAAGTCTACTAGGTGTATAAACCATTATCTGGGCTTTAGAGAACATAAGTGGGTATGGTGCAGTGTTTGCAGGTTCATAATGTCTCTGTTAATGAGTTCCATAATGCTGTGCTCCATTGCCTTCCCGATAACATTTGTCTGGCTTATAGGGTGAGAGTTTCCAGGATCTGTTGTAGTTCTACCCTTAATTAATTTATGTTAACATTTGCACTGGGTGTGACGAGGGTGGACAGGTCTAGGAATATGTATATTAGAGGGTCTGCCCAGGTTTGAAGGTTATTAGGCCAAGCCAGATAGGCAGGATTAAGTTGGTTTGTACATGTGCTGAAGACGGATGCAGAGTATATTGTGAAATAGATGCTAAGGATGTAGCCACCAGGTAACAGGAAAAGAGGAATGCCTAAGATGAGGTTTATGGCTGTGGTGAGAGAGGACATGCATGTGGATGGTGCGACAGTGCAAGATACAGAGTGCAGGAAGAAATGGAAACAAATGATCTACTGTGGCGATCCCTAATGGGAGCATCCGTAAGGAGAAGAAAAAGACGTAGCTCAACCCTTGTGGACTGTGAACACCATTACTGTGCATCATTCCACAAGTATGTAACCTGTATAGAGGCTGCATCTGGACAGAGTGTTTAGGTGAGTGGTGACTTCATATGTCAGCTTGTGTATGACACAGCCAGGGACACTGTCCAGTACCATTGCCACTGTGGTTTGGACTTTGGTAAAGAGATGTTTTAACTAGAGTGTTTGTGAATCATTAGGTTTTACATTCTTCAGGTCTGGAAATGTGGCCCTTTTATAATGACAGGGTGTTGAAATCCACATTCAAACTGTCTGACAAAAATTGGTAATGTCAGTCAGATAAGTGTACTTTGTGACCATCTACATTAACTGTGACCCAATCTGAGATTTCCCCTGTAGATTATACACAACACTAAAGAAGGCTTTAGTGTTGTCTTTGGAATCCTTGCCATTTTGTATTTTGAAGCTTGCCTTGTAGGTTTATTGAGGGATTGCATTTTCCCAATGATACTGACCAGAGAGGTTATCCCTTCTTGGTATGCAACTCTTTGTTGGTACAACATCACACCTTCTATTATATATTTAGTTTATTGCAGGGGTCCATGAGACTAATGCACTTTTGCAGTATAAATGAGAATTTCTTGTGTTTGTGATAGCACAGTCCATGCAACCCTGTAGGTGAACAGTATGCATTACTAAAGGATTATGCATCTGGGACAGTGTTAACCTTAGTAATGCAAAGCAATGACAGCAACAACAGCATCATCCACAACACATTGTCAACCCATGTCATACACACACATGAGTACTCAAGTGCCAAAGTGTGTGTAGTACAATGCATACTGGCCACCAATAGAAACAATGGAGTGTTAACACTGGCCAATACAGGATATGTCATCCTGCCCATGTGTCCAATATGCATGTACATGCAGACAGTGCACCTACACCATGTTCACAAATGGACACCTGCAAACCTGTGTTGCACACACCCTACACTTACTGTCCACTGTATAATGCATGCTGACACAACTACACACATCAGCCAAGTGGCACATGGACAAACAAAACACAATTGGAATAAACACTGGTGAAAACAATACAACATTGCTAATTACAGCTTTAATGCATCATGCCTGCACAGCTACACCTTCAAGGATATCATTACACTTTACTGCTGACAACATGCTACACATCCATCCATTGCTATACTTTATTAAAGTCACCCTGTGCATCAGCACCATCTTAGCCTGTTCCTGCATCAATGTTACAGATGACAGGAGGTGGCACAGGTATCATCATATGCACAGGGAGTGTTGTTGATTTGCCAGAGGCCTTCTCTGAGCCATACAATCGACATATGTGTGTGAGTGTGTGTGTGAGGGCCATGAGTACTGTTATGGGCCAATGTTGCTGCAATGTGTCCGGGTATGTGTTTGCCCTAGGTTTCTGGTTTATGTGTGTTCGTCTGCATGCACATAGTTCCACCATGTGGCTGCCATATACAGGGATTTGTGAGACAGCTACAGACTGCACCTGGCAGGCTTTACAGATCACCATCTCTGGCCACAGATTTGGAACCTGTGCCTGACAGGGGTGCCACAGACAGTGTCAGGTACTAATCCAGATTGGGTACTATCCGGAGAGGTTGACAAATGTCCACTGGATCCAGGTCCCTGCTGGGACTGGGCAGAGCCACGTGCACGTGGTCTGCTAGGACAGTCTATGGACAGCCCCCCCAGCATTGCTGGGGCTGGTACTGGCACTACGGGAGCGGCTGTGACTTGCTGGATGTCCACGGCATCCTCCAGCTGCTGATGTTGCTGGCATACATCCATGTTGACATCTCAACCATCCGTCTATCAATGACCTCAGTGTAGTTACGTATGACACCTGCTAGGTCACGGATACTGTCATTTACAGAGGTGTAATGAGCCCTCTGTGCCCTTAGCCGCTGTCTGGTGTACCACTCCATTTTTGATTGTGCCTCTGTGACAGCCTGGAACATGCGTGTGGTAGAAAGAGGTGTGACACATCTGCCAGGGGCATGTTGACCAGCAGTGCTCTGATGAGAACCCCTGGACATCTGCCTATGTGGTACCATTCCAGACATCTGGCTATAGCTGCTGTGTCCTGATACATGTGCCATAGATACCACACTGTCCTGGCCAGTACCAACCATACACTGTCCCTCAGCTAAGGGCAATGGTGATGATGGAAGTACAGACAGTATGACTGTGTGCATGGATGTAGTGGAGACTTGTGTACTGTCAATTGGTGGCCCAACAACAGACCCTGACAAACCTGCCTGTTTCTCAGCACACCTATCCTCATCATCACTGTCTGTCTCAGTGACATCAGGTTCCCTGCTGTACTGAACCAGCCCCACTTTGGCACCTGTGAGAGGAAAACAGGAAGCACACTTAAAGACCTGAACATGACTTCAGACCACATGCGCACATGCACACATGTGTGTGTGCACACATGCACACAAGCACACATGCGCACATGCGCACATGCACATGTGCACACATGCACACATGCACACACACAAAAATACACTCCTCCCTAAAGCAGACACACACAACACCAGCAATCACAGAACATACACAATAGCAGGTGATGGTGGGGTACAGTATCACAAGCAAAACAGTCATATCACACATGTCAGCATGCAGGACATGTATTGCTCAACAGCATGCAGTGCAAGTGTAGTCAGTCCTTGTTACTAACAGTATACATGGATTTGATGCATGTGTTTTGTTATTAGGTGATGGCCCTCCCCCGGAACACAATGCATACATGGACACAACATTGCTGTGTAGGTATTCATAACCCTGTAATGTACTGTGCACCATAACTCACAGGTGTACATGCCATTGCTGGATGTGTATCTGTGTGTCAGATAGGTATTCAATGCTGATTACATCCTCTGTGTCTTTAGCAAATAATTGTGGGCACATTTTTAGGACATGCATGATGAGTATTCACACATCATCAGTGGTGCATGGATAATTGATGGAATACCATTCGGCCACATACCCAATGTACGGTACTTATGGTGAGTGTAGATCATATTGTGGACATGCCAGTCTCATCCATGACATGGCATGCTAAAACACAACTGCATATTTAAACACTACACATACCCAATGTGTGTCTATGACCTAGCCACTCAATAGCATCACAAGACATATATGTGTCAATTGTGCAAATGGTGATTGGTATGCATACTGTTTAGAGGTGCATATGTGTGCACACACAGACCATTAAGGTGTATAGCAATGAAAGCTATGTGTAGTACTGTGGTTACAATAACTGGATGGGGTATAGTACCATAGGCCATCATCATGAAGCATCAGGTGGTCACTCAAGGCTACAAATGTTTCCCAAACCAGCACTAACCATGCTGTGCCGAAATTGTACTACCTTGGCTAAATTCACCATTTCACAACCAGTTGTTACGTGAGTTTGTAAGGAGGCCAATAAGGAGCATTCCCTGACATGAATGTGTAGTGTGTTGCAGAGTGGTTAAATGCCCCATGATAGGCCTCTACCCCTCAGGTATATTATGTGTAATATGTGGATGAGATTTTGCATACTGGAGTGTGTCTTTACAGAGGTCTAGGAATCTTTTATGTGTAGCATGTTAAAATGCTCTGTGTATGACATAGATGTGTATGTTATGTGCATGTTGAGTATCAACTGTGCCTATCCAGTGGTCACTACAGTTTAGCCACATTTGTTTGAGATGGTCTGGGTATTGTATGTGTTTGAGGCAGCTAATCACATTAGTGAGATGTGCATGCTCTTACACCAAACATGCACAGCATGCATTATGGGTAGGTGTGTTACATGTGTACATGGCCTACATCTTAACTATGACATCCACTTTTTATTTCCAATAATAAATGTAGAACACACTCACCAGCATCTTTCTGCTGCCTTGACATCACCCCAGAGGTACCTACATAGAGATGAGACAGTTTGTCAGTGGCCACAACTGTGGCATTGCTACTGTGTGTTTGCAATCTTACAGTACAACAACAGTTTACATTCACAGGGCTACAGATTATGTTCCAAATTATCAGTATTGCACAACAACAGGCTCCACATCTTTGAACGACACACTCCACATCACACATATGCATGATCTACCAATACAGATAACAATAGTCTACAGATATGCCATGTTACCTGCATGCTCCATTTGTACTTGCTGGGTGGCTCTAACCTCCATCATGGTGTATGTCTGCTGCTGTTGTTGTTGAGCAGGTGCCACCAGGCTCATGAGCAGCTCCTCCACTCTGGTGAGGGGGTGATGGATGCTAACACCACCCCCTGTTGCAAGCTGTTCCATACGCACATGCTGACAGACATGTCGGAGAAGATCACTGCAGTGGTGGTGTACCTGCTCATATGTGCAGTTATGCAAGCCTACTTCATTGACCCTGTGGACAAGATCTTGTCACATTGCAGTATGCTCCTGCTGGTCCTGGCTGGTTCGTGAAGAGAGTAAACGGTAGTGCTGAATCATAACACTAGTGATGATATCATCCTCAGCCCTACTGTAGCTTGGTTTCCTGTGGTGGGCCTTGATCCCTGGAAGACATAAATACAAAAATATGTCTGAGCAAGTCATATGGCACATGTAGCATTATACAGTACAGATATCACTGAACTGCCATATATATAGCAAACTATAAGCTAACCGAGAGTGAAACACTGTAACTGTCACTTATCACTGCTCACCCCACAACTTCTTGAAAGTGCCTTGCTCATTCTCTATCTAATGAACCATGTTCTGCACAGCAACAAAATAAAATCACTATTTAAGACTATACAAGAGTACCTGGCACACTGTATGCAACATGATGCACCACCTAGCCACAGCAGATATACATCAAGCTGATGTGTAAAGAAATATATCATCCATCACAATCAGTGTAAGGTCCAGTAAATGTATTACTATTATACCACACAACTTGTTAATGGCAAAACCATGGCCAAAATATGTGCACAATTGGGAATATAGGTCGCATACTGCTGTAGTATGCTATGAATGTTGCTAGATACGCAGTTATATGTTTTACCACACATATGTCAAAGGACATGTTACAGACATACCCACACACACATCAGACATAATTACAGGACACAAAGGTATAACAACCCAGATAAGCTTTCAGTGTGTACTATACAGTACTGTGTGTCAGTACTTACACAACCTTAATCTTGAGAAATGTAATACAGAGACCACACAAAACAGTGGATGCAAGCAATGTGGACATACACCATACTTTGCTGTACAGGCCCAGAGCTTCAAGTAGTACTACAGTACACACAGGATTTTCACTCAACATTGGCACCAATCAATAATCATAGATGTAGTGCTTTAGCCTCCAATGACACACACTAGTTAAAACCAAGGGACTTAATCACACTGTATGCAATAGCACTTGTTCTACCTAGCAACAGAATACACAGCTTTTGCTAGGATCAAAGCAAGGACCCATAATACCATGACATAAACGGTTTCCCACTAAGCTATCCCACAGATATATATCTTTGACGTATTCACAAACATATTGACCATCACAGTCAGTCAACAGTACAGAGAATCTATTGCAACAAGTAGATGTAGGTGTGTATGAGTATATATAAATATATATATATATATATATATATATATATATATATATATATATATATATATATATGTGTGTGTATATATACATATAAACATTCATTGGTCTACATATACATATATATGTAGGCACATATATATTTCACCTTTCATAGTGAGAATATCAATTATATAAAGATGTAAGGTGTACAGTAATGTAATAAAATTGCAGTCTTGAGATAAATGCATTGAAGGTGTTCACAGCCCAGGTATCTTTAGCAGGCCTTACTGGCTTCAACATTGCAAACTGAACAAACCACCCACAGTGTTTAACCACCAAATGTCATATACCATTACTGTATGCTGTCTTGTTTGTCACACACTAAAACCTACATACAAATATGCGCATACTAATCTTCAACAACATATATATCTCCCCCCTTCACAAACAGTTGCAATATGTCCCCTGCTCTATGCACATATCTAGATGTGAATATATATGACACATATATATTTCTCTGTATGTGTGTGGCATACACACACAAGGTCCACACTGTTGTAAGTCCCTGAACCTCACAGCTGAACTGTTGGGCCTTGCTGCAACACAAACAGGTGTCACATATGAACACACACTAACATTAGGGGGTATATATGGCAACAGATGCTAGATAAACATACTAGACTGCTACAACAGTTGCCAATGCTAAGCTACACTTTAATATGATTATCATGCATGTGTTGTTCTGTCACACCCATGTTTATATAATGTCAGAGCTAATCCCCCCAACAGCCATTGGCCACACTACTGTACAGAACACAGATAACATGGATCAGATCTTTGACATTTAATGCTGAGCTACACATTTCACAGGTATGCCCCAATGCCCACAGGTACACACAGTATTGTCCATAGCAGTAGTTAAGCAGAACATCTGTACAGGAAGAAGTACTGCTGCCACATATGAATGGTTCACATTATGTAGACTATTCTTCAATAACATCTACTACATGCCAATAAATACATATGTGTCACATACCTTTCCTTTGTATGATTTGGTAATATTTATTTTTCCTTTTCTCTGTCTCGCTCTCTCTCTCTTTGTCTCTCTCTCTGCCAGTCTCTGCAATAGAGTGATTGAGTTTGTTGGCAGAGATTGCAGCCTGCTTTAGTAGGAATTTTAATGAACAGTACTTATAATGCATATATTTATTTGTATAAATGTTTTGTGGATGACCTTTTTTTAATTTGGACTGGGTCCTATGAGCAGTTGATGGAATTTGTAAATTACTTAAATAAAATTACAAACTTTTTAAAATTTTCATTTAAAGTTTCCAAAACAGTGATAGATTTTCTTGATGTGGTTATTATGAAAGATCATGATGGTGTTTTTTCCACCACTATGCATAGAAAACTCTGTCATAGAAATAATATCCTATCTAGAGACAGTATGCATCCGTCTCATGTATATAAAAATATAATAAAAGGACAAGGTATGCGTATATCTAGGTTAAATACTAATGACAACGTTTTTCAGATAAATTTGGATAAGTTTAGAAATGAGTTGGTTGAGCGTAGATATACATTGAAGGAAATTAATTACAACCTTAAACAGGTTGAAAATTTAAGATGTACAAAACCAAAACCATATATGAATAATACCATGTTGGAGACCAATGATACATACAGAAATACTAAAAAATGTAATTATAATATGAATAGGGCCTCATTAAGTTTACAATATTCTAACAATATTGATATGGTAAGAGATGTTGTGAAACGGAATTGGTTTATCCTGGAATCTGATGCGCAAATTAAAGAGATAGTGGGTGATAAGCCCCACTTCAGATACAAGAATAAGAAGAACTTGAAGAGGTTGTTATGCAATTCAAATAAACAGTCTTCTTTAGACAAGCATTTGCTAAAACCTTATCTAAAACCATGTGGTAAGTGTAATATATGTAAAGTACTAAGTGTAGATAATATTTTTATACATCCCATGACTAGTGTTAGATATGAATTTAAAGTTAATGCTACATGTACTACTAATGATTTGATATACCTGGCAGTTTGTAATGACTGTCATTCATTCTATGTAGGTATGACAAATAGATCCCTTTGTGACAGTGTTAGGGAACATCTCTCGGCTATTCGTAATGAGGACGCTGAAAGAAGTGTGTTAGCTAAGCATGTAATGATGAATAAAGCACATACTTTTCAGTTTTCATTTATATGCTATATAGATTGTAGTTTAAGGCTGGGAGATAAGAAAAATGTCACTGAACAGAAGGAATTACATTGGATAGTTAGGCTGCAAGCTGATAAACCTCCCGGACTTAATGAAAGGGCGTCTATAAAACCATTACTTGCTGCAAAAAGATTTAAATAATTCTGTTTTATTAGATTTCTTTATATCTTTATATTTTTAAATTTAAATTTAGCTTGTTTTGAGAAATATATATTTTTTATTATTATATTTTTTAAAATAGTAATTGATTGATTGATTGTTTAATTGATCTGATGATTAGATAATATATTTAAATAATGAATGATGTTCAGTTTGAATGAAATCTGAAGAAGCATCTGTTTGATGTGAAAGCGCTTACTGATGGTACCTGTTTGTTCCTATTTATTCATAATAAATCATTGGTTTTATGCTGTGGTCTTCTCATCTCCATTTTTGTTACATATTTCGGTTGCTGAATTGGTTTTGGAGAAGGTGAAGTTTATCCAGAGTGGCTGCATTTGCTGTTTTCTTCATTTAGTAGGAATTTGCACATGAACATGTGATGGCCTCTGCACCAATTAGTGGCCACCATTTGCTAATTGCATGCAGCCTACTGTGTAGTAATTGCAGTAATCACTGTCATAGCAACCCAGTACTATAAATTGCTGACTCATGTAGGCGTGGCCCTTTCAGCTTTCCAAGATGGAGATCATCCTTGTTTGCTGTGGACATCATTGTTTAAGACAGAAGGATGGTTTAGTTCTTATATCAGATGCCAGAGATTTACCTTTTGTACTCAAACCTAATGTTGTTGCTTCCAGTACCTACTTGTCAGTTTAGAAATGTACTCACCCCTCAAAATGCTACCTCAAGATACATGGAAAGATGTACTTTCTTTTCAACTGTTACAATTAACTGCCATACAATGCTAGTTATTGAGATGTATTCCTTTTGCACAAGAATTGTTTGTGAATTGCTATACTGTGAATATTCATTTACTCAGTTCTAAACAGTTTGTGCTTTTTTAGTGTTGATATTAGCACAACCTGCTCAGAAAAAACTGGACACATTTCAGTACTGTGAGTATGCTTACCTACATCCTTGGTAAACCCTGCACACACAGGTATATTGTACATTTGGGTAGGGTTGCAGATGTACAGAGAGCATAAGTAGTATTGTGTGAATTTTATCTTGCTGGACTTACAGGGTTGCTGTGCACATGTTAGTTTATCAAGGCAAGTAGTCTGTCTGCGTAACTCCCAACTGTGGACCTATCCACATGATAGCCAGATAATATCTTGTTATTTTTTGTCTGTGCACCACACAGGTCTTTTCAGCAATAGAGCAATGGCATTCTTACAGATGGTTGCTACCAGTACATGGCTACATCCATTTGTATTTCAGTGTTGTATTCCTACATAAGGGTATGCTTCCGAAACTCCTTCCAAAGCTATTTGCACAGTGTGTAACAGCAGAACGGCTGATATACCTCTGTGTTTCTGCCTCTGCCAGACCTCTCAACCACTCAGGTACATATTTGAACAAACTCAGGGAAAAGTCAAGAAAAAATCAGGGACAATCAGGGACAGCTTTAGTGTCATTAAGTTGAGACATTGAGAGAATCAGAGCATATGAATTAATACACCTTTTCTGAAGTAAAAGAAGTGTCTAACTCTTAATTATTGTCATTATTCATTAAGTGTAATTCACCACCTTTCTGGCCAAAGTCAGTAGTTTTCAGAGGATTCAGAGGGACAGAGCTAAAATTTGTTTCAAAATCAGGGACATCCCTGAAAATTAGGGACAGTTGGGAGGTATGGCCTCTGCCCTAAACAGATATGCCAGTGTTTGTCCTGCTGTTGTACTGTGTGGGGTTGTAAAGTGATGGTGTAACATTATTTCCTGCTAGAATGGCTGCTTCTCTTATCACAGTCATGTAATGTAATCCCACAACAACTGTTGATCAACATCCACAGAACAAGTTGTGTGGTATGGTATTCCTATTTTTCCTTTACATTCACTCATTCTGATGCATGATGTATTTATTTAATCACCAACTTGATGTATATCTACCATGGCTTAGTTGTACTTCATGTTGTGTAATGTGTGCAAGGTCCAGAGTTTGAGACTTACAGAGGTGTTTTATTTTGCTCCTGAGCAGAACAAGGGCCCTCACATACAGAGTGACTAAGGCACTTTTAAGCAGTTGTAAGCGGGTTTGTGCAGGTTTGCACATTGATGCGCATTGCTTAGCCAAGTGCAAACAAGCACAAACTCACACAAACCCGCTAACTACTGCTTAATAGTGCTAACTCCCACTAACCCCCGCGCTCATCTCTTTGAAAGAAAAGAAAAAATGGGGAGATAGGAAAGTGGTGAAAAAGGGGCACAAAGAAGGAAAGACAGTATGGAAAATAGTTCAGGATGTGCAGGATGGGTGTAGGGAAGGTCCATAGCTGCCCATTTCTTCAACAGCAACAGCTGTGCATATGCAATAAATTTGGAGGTAGATATGAACCCTTCAACCCCTAATAGAAGGGTGAGGACAACAAAGTATGTTGTAATGCCAATTAAATAACATTTCATGTGTCCAGTGGACATGTGTGCAAAATGGGCAGCTCTGTATGGGGCATAATTTTTTTTTTGGGAGCAGATTGCCCCTTTTTTTTTTAGGTGAGAGTGGAATGTGGGGTAGGGGAAGTAGGTATATTTGGGGAGGTAGGTTGTGGAGGTAAACAGACAAGACAAACAAGATGCATACAGGGGTGGTATATGACACATGTGGTGGGTGAACACTTTTGATGGGGAGGGATGTTTAGAAATCGCAAGCCCATGAGCCCCCAGATGGAAACAGTGGGACTGAGGTCCCCACCCATGGGCTGTCACCACTGCACCTTCATGGCCCAGAGGGTGGCTGTGCTGGGGCTGTGTAGGAGGGGCAGGCTGACCTGGGAGTTGTGTCAATCAGGCCTCAAGCTGATGTAGAGGTTCTGCAACAGAACGTTCAATCTCTCTACACACCACAGCCCGGACCGTTCGAAGGGTGATAGGTGGCCCTGCTACACCCAGGCTTGCAAGGGGGCCGAGCCCCATCCCCTGCAGTGCTTCCACCCAAAGGTGGCACAGGGCCAATGGAGGAGGAGGTCCCAGGCTGGGCACCAGATCTGCTGGTGCCGGGTGCCATGGCCAGCTGAGGTGGGGAAGGTGGGTCCGTTGGGACCGGCCTTCCCATACGAACTATGTTTTGGAGAGTTTAATACAGATATGGGTTAGTAACAGTCAACAGCATTCCCAATTAGTTATAACAGCATGCAAAAGTATTCCCATTAACCCAACACATCAGATTTTCAACAGTTAAAAAGCAAGCATAGCACATGCATATATAGAACAATAGTGGACATTACAACAGCATGCAGGATGAATTGATGGCAACAGGCCACCAATATTGTGGTATTTTAACAGGGTACATGCATAGAAATAAATGCAAATATTTATAAACGAATAGGACATATGTCCCAACAAATGTTTTGAGATTAGACATACCGATTGAGGTGTGGGATTGCATTTTTTATGCACATACAGTAGGGTGGAAAAAGATAGCTCAATTAACAACTTATACATCCTTCTAGTTTTCACAACATTCCTATTAACTGCAGTTATATGTCCATTACATGTATTATTACACTACCCAATGTCCTTATATTGTGCAATTGGATTTTGCTAGATTATTATATACATGAACTGTATCTTACATGCAAACTGTCCAAGATGCAGATGTTACTGCAACATATTTTGAGAGGTGCTCACACACACTACTGCTAAGATGGTACACTGACAGCTCTACTTTCATATAATTATCTAGATATGTTCAGGTGAAAGTATCAGTTATATTTTAACAGTTCCCTACATTTCTGGCAGTACACTGACATTTCTAGTGAACACATTACCAAGCTACTCATGTGCCAGATTAACTTGTACATGCTGGGCATGAACCAACAGTTGAGGGCTGTAAATATGCATAAAAGCTAATGGCACTCCCTTCATCCACGTTATATGAGCCTACCCAAGTGTGGGTTGACACTGCTTAATACAACACTACTATTTGTAGAATGCAACAGTACAACAACGTATCAAAGAAAATGACACAGACGCACTCCAGGAATTATACATTTATTAAAGGATTATTGCACCTTTATTCATTGGATTAAAACACTTTTTGAAGGCTCTCTCTTTTATTTTATATAACAGTACATGCAGAATAATTACTAACCTGCCTGATGATGCAGTCTTTGCAGCCTATCTTCATGGGCTTGTTGGTTCATAGCCCAGACACCTGCAGCTGTGAAGTAAATGCAGTGATATTGGGACATACCTATCCATAGTAAAGACAAGCATAGCAATTCTTAACTACTTAATACAATGGCTACTTACTCAGTACTGAGGCATTATGCATCGCACAGGATTCCTGGATCCACTGGTGCAGTTGATCCTCCCTACATCACTTCAGTTCAGAATAATGGTGCCTGACCGGCACACCAGTCCAAGGAACACCAGTGGCACTGGTGAGATCACGGGCAAGACTGTTCCAGGCCTCTGTTTTATATTGGGTACCCTGGTACTAGCCCCACAGGAGTCTTTCCTCATGATTGTGGACAAGAAGCCAAACCATTACTTTGGACTCCTCAGTACCCCAGCATTGCACTCTAAATTGAGTGCCTTCTCCAACACCATCCATGCTGATGGCAGAAGGAAGCTACAACCAGTTATAGCAAGTATTCCCACCTGTGGAGCTTAAATATGCCTCATTTCCCGCACTTATCTGTGATTGGCCACTTTTGGAAAAACTCATCAGTAGGCATGCCTGCTTAGCTGATGTTGGCAATGTTTAAAATTCCTTTGATAGATATGTGTCTGTTGAAAGTGCACGTTTATGAAATGCTGTCATGGCTTAGTGGTTAAGCACTGTGACTATAGTGCACAGTGTCCTGAGTTTGAGCCCTGTCACTGCTTTTTATTTTCCTACTGGGCAGACCTGACTGGTTAAGGTACAGTAAAGGAGGTGGGGCCATGTTTAACCAACTTTGCTCAACTTTGCCCGACTTTGCCCAACATTGCTAAATGTTGCTCGACGTTGCTCAACATTGCTTGACGTTGCCCGACGTTGCGCTGGTTAGCATGATGCACAGCTACGTGCAAAGACATTGTGCTGGTTAATGCGGTGCGCAGCTATGAGCAATTGGATTTTAATATGCTCAATACTGGTAAAATGCACTTAGCAGTACTTTATATTGCTTAAAATAGGGTACTCATGCTTCAGAATGCATAACCATTTCATCTTCATATATATATAATTCGTTCACTACTACATTTAACATTTCAATGCTTTTTACAAAACTTATACATAAAAAATGTCAGGAAATATTTTTGTATACAGATTTCCAACAGAAAATGGAATTTGCAGTAGTGGGACTCGAACCGGGAATGCCTTCTTTTTGTGCGAAGGCTTTAACCACTACGTTAACACTATTTGCTTAATTTGCATATATTTTTCTTATTATCCTCTTCTGGTGTCTAAGCTGCTAACTGTAGCTAAGCAATGGGCAAACCCGCGCAAACACATACAAATACAGGCAGCTATATTGGATGACATAAAAAATAATAAAAAAACTCTTTCTATTTTTAATTTTGTCAGTTATTTAACATATGGGGGAGTGTAGTGTTACATTTTGCACATGTGAGCGGACTCGCTCATGTAACTTGAAATTGCAGCATTTCTTCATTGCAGGGGCATGGATTTTTGAACTGCTCGGCAGTCCGACATGCCCCCTACACTCGTCCATGCTCCGTGTAAGCTTTAGAGTTGAGGCAGCATGACCTCATTAATATGCATGGCACGCTGCCGTCATACTCTTAGACTGGCGCTTCCGTGTAATACTAATATAGTCTTACACGGAAGATTAGTAAATCCTGGGGATAGTCTAAATATCCTAAGATGGATTTAACATTATTATCTTTAAATACCAATGGCTTAAACAATCCTAGCACGAGATCAGATCTACTGAAATATTTAAAACTGAACAAAGCACAAATTGTCTTCCTTCAAGAAACTAATTTCAAAACAAATGACAATTACAAATGGAATCCTAAAGACTATATAATATTGGTGCAATCAACTTATAAGACATAAACAAAAGGGGTAACACATTTATGGAAAACAAATGTGATTGACCCAGAAATCATTTATAAGTATAAAGATAAAGAAGGCCTTATGGCATTAGTGATAGTTAAATATAATAACAGAATATGGAACCTAGCCAATCTATACTGGTTCCCAGGCATTGAAACAGGAACTGTTAAAAAACACCGGGATTTAATTTCCAATAATTATGAAGGCAACTTAATATTAGGAGGAGATTTTAACTGTATATTTGATATTTCTCATCATCCTCTTTTGGCTGTTCCTGTTAGGGGTCGCCACAGCGGATCATCTGTTTCCATTTCTTCCTGTCCTCTGCATCATGTTCTTTCACACCAACTGCCTGCATGTCCTCTCTCACCACATCCATAAACCTCATCTTAGGCCTTCCTCTTTTCCTCTTACCTGGCAGCTCTATCCTTAGCATCCTTTTCCCAATATACCCAGCATCCCTCCTCAGCACATGTCCAAATCAATGCAATCTCGCCTCTCCTGCTTTGTCTCCAAACTGTCAAACCTGAGCTGACCCTCTAATATACTGATTCCTAATCCTGTCCATCCTGGTCACACCCAGTGCAAATCTTAACATCTTTAACTCTGTCACATCCAGCTCTGACTACTTTCTTTTCGACAATGCTACCATCTCCAACCCATATAACATAGCTTTGATATTTCTGAAACTACAAATAAAAGACCGCTGCGTACATCTGCTGTATCAAAATATTTAAACAAGTGGGAAGAATCACTTTATCTTGTAGATACTTTCAAATTTAAAGAAGATAAATCTTTGTTGTTTTCCCATCAAGATCACAGATTTGGTACCCAAACTAGAATAGATAAAATATTTGGTGCCCATGATTTACATTCTAAAATCATTAATTACTCAAATACTCCTGCCCCTTTTCAGACTACAATTCATTGAGACTAAAACTTCAAAATGGGTACAAACCACTAATCTTTAACTCCAGAATTCTAGCATATATAACAAAAATTAAAAAGTTTAAACCCTGGTTATTATCTGAATTGCAGTTCTTCTTAGATATTAATTACACCACAGGGATAAATAAAATAATGATATGGGACTCATTAAAAGCTTACACATATGGTAAAACCCTAACTTGGTATTAAAAAAATCAGAGAATGGGATTCTGAATTATTGGAGCTGCAATCCAAACTTTTGTCAGTAAAAGCTGAAAAAAATCAAAATCATTTGGAGATGAAAAAGAAAGTCGAATTATTGAGTAATAAATACAATGAAATTCTGACACATAAAACTAGTTTAGCTTTAGAAAACTAAAAATTAATACATTGGCCACTTCTCCCAAATATCTACATAATTTATCCATAAGAATCAAAATATAATCAAAAGCTAATAACATTAAAACATGAAAAGAAAGGGAAATGTCTCGGATATAGGTGACATTGTTGATGCCTATAGAAATCACTATATGGAACATTTCCAAAAAGAAAATATACATATCGATCAAATAAATCTAGATGAAAAAAGTTCTAATATAAAAAAAAAAACAGAAAATTAAAACTAGATCTGCAAGCACTTATATCCTACAAAGAAAATGCAAATACAATAAAAGAGGGTAAAAATAATGAAGGTCCAGGTATAGATGGCATAATTATGGAAATATATAAACAATTTCCTTCAAAGAACTTCAGTCACAAACTTTAATACCACCATCTTGGAGATATTCCTTAATCATACCAATCCTAAAGGAAAACAAATCCCCAAACCTCTGTACCTCATATAGACCTATAGCATTATTAATGACGATAAGATATTTATGCAATGGTAACTAACAGAATGAAAATACCACTATCCAAAACAATAAATAATGATCAAACTAAATTTATATATCATAGACACACACATGACAATATTAAAAGGATATTTTTCTTATAGATTATGTTAATAAAGAAAATAAACACTCATAATTAGCTTAGGTATAGAGAAATCCTTTGATTCCCTAAAGTGGGACTATTTATTCAAAATCCTAATGCTATTTGAATTTCCTGCATTATCTGTTCATCTTCTAAAGAATATATATACAAATAATTTAGAGTATGTCAAGTTAGGTCCTTTTACCTCTGAATCTATACATATAAAAAAGGCACTAAACAAGGATGTCCCATGTCACCAATTCTATTTGCTCTGGCTATTGAAATATTGGCAGATTCAATTTGTCACAATATAAAAATCAAAGGAATAGATGTTTATGAACAATACAATTCTAAGAAAATCTCCAGGTGACCACCACGACTGTAAAATCTAATTTAATATAGACAAGCACATTCACATACTTAACCTAGGCTTTCTCAAGTCCTTAATGCAACAAAACAGCATTCACTCATTTTTATATATAAAATTCAACAATTAATCAATAAAAATAATAATAATAAATGATACAATTAATCTGACTGAACAGCATTTAAATGCTTTAATCATTTAAAAGGGTGAGCATCAAGCTCAGGTTTCATACATACATAATTATTCAACCCCCGATATTTATGTGCCCGTAGTCTTAAAATCCATTTAAGTTCAATATGCTCTACATAATTATTTTTATTCCCTTCCCTCTTGTCAGGAAAAAACATTTGTAGAACCTTAAAACTAAAACTATGAGTAAGAAATTCCATTGTGTACCTAGCTAGGGCATTTAACTTATTTCTGTTCTTAACATCATACATATGCTGATAAATCCTATCTCTCAGACTTTTCAGGGTTTTACCCACATACAAACATTTGCACCCCTTACACTCTACTAGATACACTAGATTAATGGTGTTACAACTAGCATACAGTCTGGGTTCAAAGGTGAAATATAAGGTTGTATGTTTAAATTCCTGAGTCTTACAAATATACTCACACATTCTGCAATTCTTGCACAGAAAGGTCCCTAATTTATGTGTATGTAATGGTGCCTTTTGTCAATCACTACACAATAATCACTTTAAATTATAATTATACTTATATGTGAAGGTAGGTACCACTTCTATAATATTCATTGTATCTCTATCACCAATCAAGAAATGCCAATTCTTTCTAATTATATCACATACCCTATTATTACCATTGGCAAATCTCATGACAAAACAAACTCTGTTTCTTCTGGTATCCAATCCTCTATCGAGTGCTCTCTCTTCAGAGATAGTATGTCTCTTATTCTGAAGAACTTAATTTTGATTCCATGAAAAATAGATACCTTATAACCCCTCTCTGTAAATAATTGCTCTAAATAAATGACTTCATTCTCTACATCTACAGCTGTATTACAAATTATCTTTGCTCTATTTAATTGTCCTCTAATTATATTTGGGAAAATGTGCCTAGGATGCATACTACTATACTACAAAAGGATATTTTTCCAACAAGATTTTGGAAACAATTTGGTACTGACAACTACTGCTCTATCGTTATGTATTGAAACATCTAGGAAGTCAATTGATTCAAAAGAGCATGCTGCTGTAAATCTTAAGAAATCTGTGGTATATTCTAAATGTTTAACAAAATCAAACAGAAGGGAAGGCCCTCCATCCTATAATATGAAAGTCTCATCTACAAAACATCTGTTTAGCCTAATATGTGTATCAAATGCATTATCATATAGGTGTTTTGTCTACCAGTAATGGACAACCACATTTGCATATGAATTAGCACAAGGGTTACCCATTGCAACACCCCATTGTTGAAAATAAATCGTATTGTCATACAGAAATACATTGTTGGATAAGATCAAATCCAACAATGTACAAATCAAAATAATTTCGTTGGTGTTAATGTCTCTCATATAATTTATTACATATCTTATAGCCTCTATACCATAGGCATTAGGTATGCTGGTAAATAAGCCCTGTACACCCAATGTGACCATAAGACAGTCACTCAAATCAAACCTCTCACTATATTCTTTCAAGCCTTTTAAAAACTGGGATGTATCCTTCAAGATGGCAGGTATTTTACTTACCACCGGTGCCAATTTACTCTCCACATAAATGGAGAGAGGCACCAATGCCCATCCACCTCCATCCACGATGGGTCTTAAAGGTGGTTTCTGTAGAGACTTATGTGCCTTAGGTAGACCTTTAATATATGGTATTCTAGGATGTTCCACATTGAAAAAGGAGTATAACTTTTCATCAATCTGTCTACACATAAGTAGGTCATACAGATTCTCCCTAATATTCTTGGTGACATTTACATATTGAGTGTGGCTCAAAGGCATGTGAATATGCACCTCTCTTAACATCCCATACATAGCCTGTATGTAGTCTTGTTTATTCATAATGACTATGGCCCCTCCCTTGTCTGCAGGTCTTATGCTTAACTTTTCATTACATTGTAAGGAATGCAGTGCTTGTTTTTCATCCAGCGTTAAATTATAGAAAGAACCTTTACTATTGTTATAAAAACTTTCACATACATCTTTTTCACAAGCTCTAATAAACATTTCAATATGAGCAGGTATAATGAGTGTGAAAGAACTTTTCTTACTAAACATAACATTCTCATACTGCTTATCATTCTTAAAACACAACTTCAAGGCTACGTTCTGGCCAAACAGCCTCAGATCAGTTAATAGTTCACTTATATCAGTGTGTGCGGATGGTACAAAAGTTAAGCCCTTATTCAACAAGGCAATCTCTGATTCATTTAGAATATAATCAAACAAATTAATCACAAGTTCATTTGCTGTCTTATTCTTTTGTTCGGTGCTGACTTCTCTTCTGAGAACTTCCTCTTTCATCTTCCCGGTTTATCAAGCATGGTTGTTGCCACTGTGGCTTTTGTTTAACTGGAAATGGTAAAAAATGATCCAGGGTAAGTGGAACAAGTTGCTTCAGTCTAGCCCCTTGCAGGACCTGATTGCTTGCTGATTGGGCAAAGGTGTAGCACTAGATTCAAACCCACAATGGGACGTCATTGGTTGCTGGAAGCCATTGTCTTTACACACCTCCTGTGTCTTGACAACAGTAATAGGAGAAACTGCATTCAGCATATCTGTTGTTTCAGACCCCATATTATCTATTAGAGGTACCCTTTGTTCAGATGATTCAACAACATTGGTAGTATTTTTTTGGCCAGATAAAAACCTGTCCTAAACTGAAATCAGTGAAGTCCCTTTGTAGTTTGAGCTGTTTAATTTGTTGGTCTGTTTTCATACAGCGTAACATTCAGATACATATTACTTAAAGCATTAGCATAGACTTCACCTTCATAATTTTCAAGAATGTCACTATGTTGCCATTGTATTTTATTACTCAAGTCTTGCTCTATGAGGGTAAAAATAATCAAAAGTAAGGCTCATATATTTCCGACCCAATTCTAGATTTACTTGCTGCCACTGCTTGAGTAACTCAGGATGTGTCTCTCAGTAAGTTGGAATACATAAAACTCTCATCCCTCTCAGAATGACATTAAAGTATAAACAGGCTTCTATGTGTTGTCTCTGGCAAATGAGATGTTTAAACTTATATATTTTATTTTGTAATTCTTGTAGCCTTGTAGAAAAATGTTCAAAATTGTCTGTCTTACTCTGTGCATGGGCTCCAGGATTCCCTTCAAAGCTCATAGCCAGAAGCGGGTTTTATCGCCGTGAAAGAATAGTCTCCCATCTAGAGTGCAGGTCACTACCTCTCGGAATGTAGTCAAGCTCAATAGAAGTGTTATCAGCCATGTGGCCATGTTGGTATAAAGCAAAAATCAGTAAAACAAAAATTATCAACAAAAGCCCAAAGGTTTTCTCGAGAACAAACAGAAATTCAAAGAAAAACTCCAGGTGACTACCACCACTGTAAAATCTAATTTAATATAGACAAGTGCTTTCACATAATTAACCTACACTTTCTCAAGTCCTTAATACAACAAAACAGCATTCAGTCATTTTTATATATAAAATTCAACAATTGATCAATAAAATAATAGTAAATTATACAATTAATCTAACTGAACATCATTTAAACACTTAAATCATTTAAAAGGACGAGCATCAAGCTCAGGTTAAATACATACATAATTATTCAACCCCGGATATGTATATGTGCCTGTTGTCTTAAAATCTATTTAAGTTCAATACAATTCTAAAGTAATGCTATTTGCTGATGACATATTACTAACATTATCCAGTGGAAAAGAGAAATTAGAAGAATTAGATGTATTAACTGACAAATTTCACATGACTTCAGGACTTGATTTCAATCAATCAAAATCAACATTTTTATTTTTAAATAAAAAAAAGAACTGCAGACTAATGGGGATCACATCATAGAGAAACAAGAATCAACCTTAAAATATCTAGGAATTGAGGTATGCAAGGAGAATAATGAACTAGTCTCAAAAACTACAATAATATCATCAACACAATTAAACTCTCTCTGGAGAAATGGAAAAAAATAATATTAACATTTGAAGTTAGACTACAGTTAATAAAAATGGTTTTACTGCCCAAGATCCTATATATAGCCTTGGCAATACAACTGTTACCAGAAATGAATATACTTAAAGAAATAAATTCATGCCTAATAACATTTTTATGGTTTCCCAAAAGAAACAGAATAGCATCATACATCATATCAGACCATGGAAACATGGAGGATTAAACTTTCCTGATATAGAAACATATATAAAAGCATCAATATCTAAAACAATCTCAGACTGGGTAAGTCCAAATTGCTCAGCAAAATGGAAAGAATTACTAACTGTAATATCAATACATGAATTTGATTTATAAAACAAATTTCAAATAACAAATAAAAACAATTTACCATGGTACATATTATGTATTAGTATGCAATATAACATAACTAAACCCACTAAAACTCATATGAGTAATTATTACATTGACTCATTTAGGAAAAGTATTAATACAAATATAATTTTACAAATCTGGTTTGATCGTTTAATACCATTTATTGTCACAAAGAACTTTCCACATAAAATATCTAGAAAAATTATTAATTCCTAGGAACAGAAAAGATTTGTTTTTTGGCTCCAATGTATCAAAGAACTAAAAGTTTTAGACATGCAAGTAATAAAAACAACATACAAAATTCCACAACAGGACTGGCTAACTTTACAGAGTATTCTGTCATATTTTCAAGATTTAAGTAGAATAATTAACAATTCTTCATTTAAAGAAATACCTAAATTTACGAAATACATATATGAAATCATATATAATGATTTTGACATGGGAAACAGTATTTTAACATTTTACAAAATATTGATAAAGTATAAAACAACACCCAAAACCTCATATTGGAAACATATAACAAAAGGACACTCAATGCAGTAAACTGAAGATATTAAAACAAATATCTTATTATCGATAACATATAAATCCTTTACACAATACTAGAAAGTTTTTAATTGGAAATGCTTGCACAGAGCATTCTTAACCCCAGACAGAATCAATAAAATTAGTTCTTCCATAAAAGGAATATGTTGGAGATGTGAGCAAGTACATAATGCAGACTGGAACCACATTTTCTTTGATTGTGTTAAAATTAAGCCATTTTGGAATGGTATTAATAACTTTCTACAAGCTTTATTTAAGGAATCATTTTATTTAACTAAAGCTCTTGTATTATTAAATGTGAACAAAGGTCCTCATTTAAATAGGTCAAACATGTATCTAGTATGGACTATATTTGCAATTTCAAGGAAGTGTATAACAAGAAGATGGACTACAAACACAATACCAACTTTGGAAGACTTCTACAGCCTACTGAAGACCACAGCATTATTGGAAATTAAAATTAAAAAACTAAGAATTTATCCAAAGCCATTTATCAACAACCCTTGGGGAAAAGTCTTATCACTGATTGACACTATACAATAATTGATCAGACACTCTGATAATGGATTGGACATACTTATAAAGTAACTGTATACATTAAGATCTGTTATAGTGTCAGGCTAATGTAAATAGTGTACATAGTTATCTAAGATGTTATGTATAAATACTATGGAAATCATTCAAATGTATTTGAAAAATAAAAAAATAAAAATTTGAGAAGAAAAAAAGACTTACCCCTGGATTTACGAAGCCCTGTAGAGCATGCAGGATTAGTCTAAGAGCTATTTTCGGCAATATGGCCTACGTGTGATCCAGGAACGAGCTTCTGGGACATGTGCATGAGCTCTTAGACTACTCCTGTACGGACTGAGCTCCTGTATGCAAATTACTCTCATTTGCAGGTGAAAACCATGCAAATGAGGGCAATATGCAATCCAGGAAGCCAGCAGCTGTCAGTGCAGGACAAGTGCAGTCTGCAGAAATGTACTTGGTTAGTAACCAAGTACATTTCTGCAAACTACAAAACGGAGTTATGACAGCTCCAAATAAAGGCTGCATATTATTGAGGAAGCATGCCGATGGCCAAGTAGAAGGCCATTGGCATTGCAAACTGCTTTCAAAAAAAAAAAAAAAAAAAACAACTTTAATTTTTTTTCACTGATTTCAGCTGTTTAAGCATAGGGCAGTGGCGCGCAAATGGGCTCGGGAGGAAAATAATAAAATAAACCTAAAATAAGCAATCTAACTGAAATCAGTATTCTGCCATGCAAGTCAATGGCAGACATAAAACAACCTGACCAGTGAGTAATGGTTGCTAAGGAGGAAGGCTTAGTGTGGGACATGTAACTATGTATTAGCAGGCAATCCTATGCAAATAAGGGAAAGATTAGTGAATCCCAGTTTTCCCCAAGGTGTGAGGCAGATCCCAAGAGTGTAAGAGTATAAATAGCTGGGTGCAAGACTAGGATATAGGTGACATCATGTGTGTGTGTGTGTGTGTGTGTGTGTCAGGCATACTGTAAGCAGATTGGAGCCCTGTGGCAAGGGATTTCTCCTAGCTTAGCACAGCTAAGCTAGGGGTGTGTCTAAACCTGCCTAGCACTCTTAACAAAGTGTAAGCGGGTGTGCGTGCTGCGCACTGGGTTTTACAGGACGAAAAAGGAATTTAAACTAGGAAATAACAGCTCTGTGCACATTTGAGCAATCCGTTTGCACGACGCGCACACAGGCTTAAACAGGGAGGCAATGGGAAGGGAAAACAGCAGTAGGAAGGTAATCAAGGAGAACTAGCTTAGCTGGCAATTGAAATGTATCAGAATCAGCCAATTACACAGACAGCAGACCAAAACAGCCCAGAACACTACTATAAACTAAGCAAACACCTTCCCTCTGTTTTTTCCACACTTTACACCACTGGTGTATACATGCAGGGAAATTTTAACAAACAAACCTTCAAAATGAGAAGGGCTGCAGCAGGCAACATAGAACATCATGTGCAAGAGGCTGAGGGTGGTGAGGATGTGAATGCTGCTGAACAACCCACAGTGAAGAGACGGAAAAGAGTGTACAGACTCAGGGTAACCTACCAGGGGCTACATGAGCTGGAGATAGTGGAGCACTATATGGTGGACAGAGACCTCCTACAGCATATTGTTGAACTGTGCTAGCCACACTTGACACACCAACCTGGCCGAGGGGAACCCATCCCAGTGGATGTCAAGGTATGTGTAAGCCTAGGTATACTAGCCACAGGTACCTCCCAAAGCACAACTAGGGATATCATGGGAATCTCAATGGCATCAGCATTCAGAGTATTCCACCAGTTCCTGGATGCCATGGCAGCACATGCCAGTGAGCATTTATATTTCCTGTACACACGTGAGGTGCTGACCAGCAATATGCATCTCTTCCACCAAATAGCAGAATACCCTGGGGTAGTGGGTGCTATAGACTGCACGCACATACATATCAAAGCACCACCTGGTGAGCAGGGTAGGGCCTACATCAACCGCAGGTGCATCGCCTCCATCAACTGCCAGGTCGTATGTGATGCCCAGGGCATTATAATGAATGTGTATGCTGGCTGCCCTGGAAGCTATGACAATTCACACATATGGCATCTTATGCAGCTGTACCACAGATTTGCCAATGTGGACATCCCCTACGGTCACCTAGTGGGGGATGCTGTGTACACACTGGAGCCATGGCTGATGACACCCATCAGAAATGCACACACACCTGAACAACAACGCCATAATGAGGCACAATCATAGGCCAGACATATAATAGAGCATGTGTTTGGGATGCTCAGGTCACGGTTCCAGTGTCTGGACACATCCGGTGGAGCCTTGCAGTATTCACCAGCTACATGTACCCAAATTGTTATGGTATGTGCTATTCTACACAATATGATCTTGCGGAAACAGCTGCAGCAGGAATAGCTTGGGGCAGGGCCACACAACCCCCCCCCCCACAAATGCCAAGGCCTGTACAGGCAATGAGTGACTCTGAGAAGGAACAATCTGAGCCTGCCCCAGTAGGCAGAAGGAGTGATGCCCAGTATGCTCTGGCCTTGGCAAAGAGGCAACGCATAGCATATGCACTGAAACAGTAGGGACTCAGGGAATGACACCTCTCTCTGACTCACACAGACAGTAAAAGGGATGCCCAACATGGCACAACCTGTGCTCAGCCATGTATAGGGAGTGCACTGTGTGCATCTGACATAGGCAGCCCTCCAGCACCATCCTCAAGTCTGGCAACCCCTCAAGGTAAGTCAATCAACCTACCAATTGCCAAATGGCATAGAATGTGTTGTTACCTGTAGCTATGGTATGGATGTGAACATGCAAGGGAACTGGGTGGCTGAATGTTATGGCAGCAGACAGTAGACACCCATAGTAGGACCATGGCATCTGTAATACATACTTGAGTCACCATAATAGCCAGTACTACCCAGGGTGACAAAATCCACTGCAGAAAATGGGCTGAGCGACATGTGTGTCCATAAGACCCACACATGCCAGTCAGGAAGGTTCATATACCCAACAACAGTCTCAGCCAGCAGGACAGGTGTAGTCAAACACAAACAAATGCTGTACTATGGCCTCTGAATGATCCCTATGGGTAACCCCTCCCCCAGGCCTACATAGTCAGACTACAGCAGGCCAGGCATATGGATGTAAGTTGTAAACGCTAGTAAGTCAGAAACTAATATGTAGGTGATTAAAGCTAAGATCTGTAGTACACTGGTATGCCTCTAGCTAGCACGATAGGTAAGACTACAGACTGAAATGGAGTACCTGACATACCAGTACAGTCCTAGCAAATGTGTACAAGTGTCATGTGTGCCTCCTCAACCTATGTATACTTATAGTAACAGTCAGGTGTGCCCCCTCACTCCTGTGTGGAAATGTAGAAATAGTCAGGTGTCCCCCGCTATGCATAAATGTAGCAACAGTCAATGCCAAATGACCAATGGATACCCTGCAGACACAGCATGTTGGTGTACAACACAAAAGTCAGCACCGCAGTACAAACTAGCTGGACTTGATCCACACATGCAATACAGATGGCCATACTGGGCATGCTCACACACTTAAACACATGAAGGCCATGTCTGCAAACATCAGTGGACCAGACATATCTGGCAGTCGCAGTTCTTAGTGCAGACACATGTCAGTATGCACCACTCCTGTCTTTCACACACAGGGGATAGGAATACAGACACATATGTAAGGACAACACACTATAATAAGCCAAAGGTAGATGGACATAGATGTGTGGAAGAGGGTGACCATGACAAGGAGACATCTGGGCCTGTCCCACCCAGCACACAGCCAAAGGGCTCCAAACACATGAGGTGCTGAAGTCACTCACTGCAGATACTAGTCACCAGTATCTGTCAGCATGACGACGTGTTGCATGTGCCAGCTGTGCAACATAACTACAAGGAAGTAGTCATCTAGTAGCTGTATACACGTACCTGTGACATATGACCCCATGTGTGCCTGCATGTGGCATGTCAACCCCTACATGAATGGGATATGGCCCATGCACACAACGCCCTCCCCATAGCAGTATTATGACAAGCCTGCTGAGGTCATCCAATGAGAAATACACCTTTGAGAGAGCTGTAGCTCAGTAATCTCCATGGTGCGTCCCATAACTGCGTACTGCTGTAGTGATAAACTAGTTAGCTAGTAATTCTAACCCCAGACTTGGTGAATGTGCATTTGTGTGTGTGTCTGTCTGTCTCTGACTGTGTAGAGAGAAATACTTTTTAGGCTACTCACACTCTGTACAATTCATATACTCAACTTTGGCAAGGCTACTGATGTCACTCATCTAGAAATACACTCTTGGGAAAGTCATAACCTAGTAATCTCCATAGCGTGTCCTGTAACTGAATACAGCTGTAGTGTGATAAAATAGTTAGGTAGGTGTTCTAACCCCAGACTTGGCAACTGTGTTTGTGTGTGTGTCTGACTGAGTAGAAAGCAATGCTTTTTAGGCTACTCACACTCCGTACAATTCATATACTCAACTTTGGCAAGGCTGCTAATGTCACTCACCTAGAAATACACCTCTGGGAAGGCTGTAATCTAGTGATCTCCATAGCGCATCCTGTAACTGCTTTAGTGTGACAAATTAGGTAGGTGTTCTAACCCCAGACTTGACAATTGTGTTTGCGTATGAATCTGTGTGTGTCTGACTGAATAAAGAACAATTCCTTTTTAGGCTACTCACACTCCCTACAAATCATATACTCAGCTTTGGCAATGCTGCTGATGTCACTCACCTAGACATACACACCTGGGAAAATCATAACCCAGTTATCTCCGTAATGCATCCTGTAACTATTTACTGCTGCAGTGTGATAAATTAGGTAGGTGTTCTAACCCCTGACTTGAAAACTGTGTGTGTCTGTGGGAAACTGTGTGTGTGTGTGTCTGACTGAAGAGAGAGCAATGCCTTTTTAGGCTACTCACACTCTGTGCAATTCATATACTCAACTTTGGCAAGGCTGCTGATTTCACCCACCTAGAAATACACCTCTGGGAAAGCTGTAGCTCAGTAATCTCTGTAGAGCATCCTGTAACTGCATATTGCCATAGTGTGAATCACAGCTGTGGTAGGGTTCCATCTCCACCCCTGGCAGTTATGGATGTTTTGTGTGTGTTCCAATGTCTGTGTATGGAGCAATGCATTATAGACTACTAATTCGCAGCTCATTTCAAATGCCCTACTTTGGCAATCCTGCTGATGTCATTCATTGTGAAATACAGCATTGTGGAAGCAATTCTTGTGGTGTGACCTGTAACTGCTCTATGCTGTAGTGTGCTATAGACCTTGGTCAGGGGTTCTAGACCAACACATGTCAGTTGTGGATATTTTGTGTGTATCCCACTGTCTGTGTAGGGAGCAATGCATTTTAGGCTAGTCACTCGCAGTACAGTTGAAATGACCTTCTTTGGTAATCCTGCTGATGTCATTCATTTTGAAGTACACCTTTGGGGAAGAAGTACTTCAGTAATGTGTGTGGCACATACAAAAACTGTGTTGGGCTGTAGTGTAATAAACTAGTTAGTTAGGGGGTCAACACCCAGACATGACAGGTGTGAGTGTGTGTGGGCAATGTAGTAGGGATTTTGCTTATTTCTTTTATGGTGGCCCTACTATTTATCACAATGTTAACCATACAAGGATAACAGATGTAAATTAGCTGAGAGGCTGGGGTGCAAAGCCATACCCATACATGTGACATCAAGGCCAGCCAATCACAGTTAGCAACCCCACTATTACCTAGAGCACACACTCAACCCATGTGTTGTATGCACACACATGCCTAGGCAACAGCCAATATGCAGGTAGTACACTGCATATTGCCACTGATAGAAACTATGCAGTGATAGCAGTGGGCTACAGAGGGCATGTCACCCTGCCCATCTGTCCAATATGCACGTACATGCAGACAGTGCACCTCCACCATGTTCCCCAATGGACACCTGCACCACCTATGGTGCCTTCACATGTGACTCACAATGAAAATACCATGCCTGACAACATGCCCTGTATGGACAGATGGCACTGACATCAGGGAATGCTGTTAGCATGCTATCAATGTAGGTGCAGGGTAAACCTGCTGCCCATTATGAGTTCCTGCCACAGGTGGGCAAGACTGGCACATCTAATGATAATTTGTGTTCACAACATGGGCCAGACACCCCAGGTACAATAGCACATGTCACTGTACATGCGTGTGGGAGGTGTGCACATCCCAGACACCATCCATGTCATGGACTAAGGAACACATACATGGCAAGTGATGCACAGCATTGGCCACACACAATAGTCACCCAGGTGACTGGATGGGGGATGCAATACCCACCTGTGTGGGCAAATGCAGAAACTACAGGCCTGAGCCACAATGCAGACTGTTGTTATGTGGCCTGATGCCAAGGTATACCCATCTCCTACCCCTGTACAGCCTGCTGTCACAGTTGACCACCACACACCTGTGAAGACATGCACCCATGCATGCCAGAACTGGCACCCTTTGTGTTTGTGTGTGTGTTGTATGGTGCATATGTCCACATCCACACTCACTACAACCCCCAGGGCATACTGAAGCATTCTGTCTGATGTCTGACACCTCCTCATACTCTTTGCCCATGTGACCTCCGTATGACCCATGTGGTGCATGTGATACCTGCACATCAATGTGTTGTGGCAATCCCATTAGTGATGAGTTGCACTCCTCAATGTGTGTGCGCCCCTGTGTGAGTGTGCCTGTGTTGATGCTGGCATCTGTTCATGCAGGCAGGCACGTGTACATCACCTGCTGTATATCTACTGTATACCTGTTACAGATGTCACTCACCATCACATATATGATCTGAATGCTCCACAGCAGGCAACCCATGAGGCGCATCCAATAACTGCATCAAACTGTGATAGTATTACATAGTTGTTGGGGGGTTGATACCCTGTGCTGGTAGGTGTGTGACACAAACGTGCTTCACTTTTACTCTCCCACCCTTGCCTGACATGTATTTGCCTCTGTCTGCCTCCCCCACCCCCTTTCTGGTTGATGTGGAGCCCCACACCTGCTTTGCTTAGGCAGCAGCATGTGTAATTTAAGTGATGCTCATGACCAGCTGATGGCCTCTGCATAAATTGCAGCCCTCCCCTAGCCAACTGAATGTGGAACAGCTGTGGTAACATTCCTATAGCCAAATGCATGGAAACACACTCCAATACCTAAGAACATCATGGTGGTGTTGGCCCTTTTCAGTCACTGTGAGCAGGAACTAGATCTGCTGTTTGGCAAACAGCATCTCAGATGGATTGGGGATTTAACTCTAACAACATACACTGTGGAAACGTGGCAATGAACAGGAGGGGATGTGCCTGACCTGACTACAGACTGTAAATGCTGCTATACTGCAGTTGGAGTAATGGTTTAACAGTGTTTGTCTGGATATGCCTGTCGTACATGTTGCAATACCTGCCATGTCAGTTCCATGTATATGAGGAATCCCCATCTGCAGGGTCATCTGCAGACTGGGCAGTGTTGTGCCTTTGGTTTCATGTGTAGCCAAGGTGCATCTATCTGTGGAATGCAGAAGGTAGTGTGAGGATTGCAGTCTGTAGATCGTGAAGGCTGTGACAGTTACTGACTTCATATCCCTCATAGGCATATGTTGCAACATACCCCGTCATAATGGTAAATGTATGAGGTTATCATAGCAACATGTCTACACTGACACTGCGCATGTGCTGTCAGCCACACCTCTGTCAACCTTTGTACATATGTCATGCATGAAGTGGTGTATATGTGATGTACACCATAAATAGTGTCATCATACCTGATAAGCCAGTGATATATCAGATTGCTACACGTCATGTACAGTAGGGGTTATATATCATGACATAACCTGGACATTCTGTGGATGTTTGTACAGTACTGAATTCTGTGTAGTGATGCTGAATGTCAGCAGTGCGTGTATTGTTAATATGCACATTAGCCTGTGTACAGACTGTGGTACATGTCATTGTTCTAGCTCCCCTTCTATCTGATATTACATAATGCCCCACTTTATGGTACCGTTTTGCTGTACAAGTTTGCAGGGCCATACACACACATGTCCCATACCACAGACAGCCATGAGACCAAACTGTGTAGCAGTCTATATATGTAGGGTCATTCTGTGAGTTGCACATATGAGGATGGTGTAGAACAGATAATCCATATACTGTAATATTATGCTAGCTTACCATATGTGGCTATGGCTTTGTTCACATTGGTTGTGTTTATGCACTTTCACACAGATGTATCTTACCCTGTGCTGTGACATGGCTGTTGAGCCTGTTATATATGCAGGTACATGAGCATTTTCCCATATGAGATGTAGGCCAGTGATGACCAGTCTGCCTGTAGCCTGCACAGTGCGTTGTTACATGCCTAGCAGCCTAGTGTACTTACCCAGTGAGATGTCATGTGCTGATACTTGCCAGATGTGCTGCTGCTGGGCCTCCCTTAAAGGTCATGTATGTCAGACAGAGCAGTGGGATGCTGTACAGATGTATGTCAATATCTAGGGGGTAGTATGTGTCCATGGCACCCCTGTACCAGCAGTCATTATGTGTCAGGCCAGACAGGAGTGTGTGAATCCAAAACCTATGGTGGCAAATGTATACCAGTCGTTATGTGTTATACCCTTCTACATGGCTGTCTAGATCAATATTGTCAGGCCTGGTACCCATGTTGTGCACTACAGGATTATGTGTAAACCTCTGAACTGTACAGGGTGTGTCTGAAGTTCCAGATATATTTGGCAAATATCTCTGCTGCACTCCACAGGGGCATTACATGCTAGTGGTGGTACTTTACAATGATTTCCTTAGGATGTTTGTCAGTAGCCAATGGCACACATGTTATAAGCAAATGTCACCTTCCACACACACCATGTCTGTGAAGACAATCCCAATGACAGTAGCAATAGTCAAGTAATATACCTGCTATACATACCAGACATCCCCTTGCACTATGACTTTGGGACTATAGGGGCTGGGGTAGGGCTACACTCCAAGTCCAGGACTTATGGTGGAAATACATTTACATGTACTTATCCAGATAGCCATATATATATATATATATATATATATATATATATATATATATATAGATATATATATATATATATATATAAAACTACACATGTGTACTACTTCCAATAACCACTGTCATGGCAACCACCCACTACAAATCCCTAGAGCATGTGGGTGTGGTCCCTTTACATTTCCAGTGTGATGGACATCCTTCCTGTGTGTGTTACAGACTGCATGTAGCAATACCTCTTACAGGAGAACCTGCACATTCAGAATGGCCACATATCCGTAGAAGGATCAGGAACTACAGACAGACTGTGACTAGGGTTGTGTTATGCTTTGCATAGTACTGGTGTTACAGGGTGTGTGTGTGTACATACTAATGTACCTTGGAATGCAGTCTGTCTGCATAGCTCACTACTGTGGGCCTATCCTCTGCTGGACAGAGGTATGCCTATCATGTGTTGTCCGTCCACCACACAGGTACTGTGTCAGATATTACACTGGCAGTGCAGGTGTTGCATGCTGTCAGTACATGGCTACATCCATTTCTGTGTCTAACCTCAATTCCCTGACTAAGGGTATGTTGCAGACTATCCTGTAACACCAGCACCTTGCTTAGTGTATGGCAACAGTGTTCCACATATGTGCCTGTGTTCCAGCCTCTGTCCTCTATCTACATACCACGCTTTGCACATATGTCATGCTGTTGGTGGTTGTTCTGTAGTGGGCTGTGAGTATATCACACTGCCATTGCTGCCATTACTCCACTGCTGTTGTATCCCCCACACATACAGTGGGGCTGGGGCCATATATGTGTGGGCGTCACCTACACAATGCATGTGTGCCCTTATGCACTCCAGAGGCCAGTGTATGTAACAGTGGTATATGGGCCTGTATTAGTAAGTGTAGGTGGGGAGCACCTTAAATGACCTAGGCTGTTACAAAATGTGGGGGAATCAGGGGTGAGCTGCCACAAGGTATCTGGATGTACAACACCATATACTTCACCTATATTGACATTACTTGCATGAACTGAGGTACTGCAAGCCTACTGCCTCCTGCCATGCAGACTGTTCTGTTTGTCGGTGTGCTCATGATGGTGTCAGTTATGCCTTGTTATGTACCAGTTACAACCTATTTGATCACAAAATGTCTTTACCTCTTTCTGAGTTTGTACAGAGTGTAGATAGAGGCTGCTGAACTACACACCTGCAGTACATACTGTTGATTGTTTGGTATCCTGTGGCCCAGTCTGTCTTCACTATAGTACAATTTGAAGGGCTTGGCCTGGACAGCAACAGTTGTGAACTTTTCCAGACTACTGTATTATTGAAACTGTTCCACAGTTGCAGTACTCTGTTTATATGGCTGTCAGTATGTGAACAGCTATATGACATGGCATATAGAACTGTTATAGTACACAATAAGAGGATTCCTATTTCTGCAAACCTGTGTGTGGTGTCTTTCCTATAACCTTTTTATGGGTATATGTTGCAGGCAATGATTGACATTTGTATGGGTGGCCCATACAGTGTCTAGTTGCTCAGGTGTTAACTGTAGGCATAGTGGCTGTTCTATATTGTGTTTACCTTCTACATATGTATCTTACTGTACATATATCTGTGTGTGTATGTAGTCACATGATTTTATATATATATATATATATATATATATATATATATATATATATATATATGTGTGTGTGTGTGTGTGTATATCTGTATCTGCATATCTGTGTCTGTGTATCTGTATCCTGGGAGTGTTGATGGCTTCCACATATTACATGTCCTATGGGAGGCAGACTGTACTTGGTAGTATGTGGGCAGGGCGCACATGTTTGGTTGTGGGGGGATGCCTATTTGTACAAGACGTATAGTGTGTGGGTCCTCTCAACCCCATTAATGGTGCATGTGGACATATGTGTATTTGTTAAACTGCTATTGCTATCTACAGATGTATGGCCATATATACCTATATAGATATATATATCTGCTAACATATATATAACTATGTCTGTATATACCTACATAGATATATATCTGCGTACACATATGTAATGTGCTGTGTATTTGTAGGCATATAGGTGTAGATACATATATGTGTCGATTTAGGCATATGCATGTATATATGTGCATATGCATTGATATATATGTATATAGTTTTAGAAATCAATATATATATGTATCTACATATCTAGATATGTTGTATCTGTTTAGATATTAATATATTTACACACACATACATCTAGATGTTGGTATACATTCTTTGTACTGTTGCATGACTGGACTGGATGATATGTTTCTGTAAAAATCAAAGTTCTTTGTATTTGTCATGGCTTAGTGGTAAACCACTTTGTCTATGGTGTGCAGGGTCCTTGGTTTCATCCTTGCGAAAGCTGCTTATTTTGTTGCTTTGCAGAACATGACCCACTGGATACACAGTGATTTAGGCACTTTAAAGCAGTTGTAAGCATGTTTGTGTGGGTTTGCACAGAGCTAAGCAATGCCTACACAGGTTAAGTAATTCAGCAGCTAACTGAGTATACTTTCACTGGCTTATGTGAGTAATCACAAAACCATCACTTTTGAAATCCCACCCCTTCAATTATTTAAATTTATTGGCCATCCTACAGTATTTCATAGTACCAAAATACAAAAGTAACCACCCCTTTCAGTCCATCTTGCTGTTTTAAAAATAGTAACTCTCCACTAAACCTTAACATTTTAAACAGGTAAAACTCAAGTTACCTACTTTCATATCTAACTTCTCTAGTGCACACTTTTTTTTTTCCCCCAAAAGTTTTCATTTTTTTTTCAATTTTTTTAACCCCTTTAAAAGCATTCCCTGTTTTTTTAAACCTTTTAAAAAACAAAACCCCTTTCTCTTTTTAATTTTTTTTCCCTAAAAAGGATTTTTTATTCCTTTTCTTTAAACCCTTTGAAAAAAAAAAAATCAAGTTAAAGGGGGCTTTTCCTATCCCTGGGGGGTTTTTAAACCCTAGCCCCCCTGGCACCCCTTTGTGTTTGTGTGCAGTGTTGCTTGTGGTGCATATGTCCACATCCACACTCACTGCATAAACCCCCTGAGCATATTGAGAAGCATGCTGTCCTGATGTCCGACACCTCCTCATACTCTTGCCCATGTGACCTCCATTGGGTGATGACCCACGAGCGTGTGGTGCATGTGATACTGGAAGACACATTGCAAAGTGTATTTAATAGCAATCCATTAGTGATGAGTTGTTGCACTCCTCAATGTGTGTGTGCCCCCTGTGTGTGCAGTGTACCTGTGTTGATGCTAACATCTGTTCATGCAGACAGGCGACGTGCGTACATCACCTGGGCGGCTGTATATCCATACTGTATCCCTGTTACAGATGTCACTCACCATCACATATATGATCTGAATGCTCCACAGGCAAACCTTTCATGAGTGTTGACATCCACAATAACTGCATCAAACTGTAGATAGGTATTACATAGTTGTTGAGGGGTTGATACCCACTTAAAGCTGGTAGGGTGTGTGTGACACAAAACGTGCTTCAACTTTATGGCACTCTCCCACCTTGCCTGACATGTATTTGCCTCTGTCTGCCTCCCCCACCCTCTTTCTGGGTTGATGTGGAGTTCCCACACCTGCTTTAGCATTGCAGCAGCATGTAATTTAGAGTGATGCTCATGAGTCAGCTTCGCTTGATGGCCTCTGCATAAATTGCAATTGGCCCTCCTGTGCTAGCCAATTGAATGTGGGAACTGGCTGTGGTAAACATTCCTATAGCCTAAAATGCAACAAAACACACGCCAATACCGTAAGAACATCATGTGGTGGTGTTGGCTCAGTCAACTGGAGCAGGCGAACTAGATCTGCTGTTTGGCAAACAGCATCTCAGATGGATTGGGGATTTACCTCTAACAACATACACTGTGGAAAGGTGGCAATGAACAGGAGGGGATGTGCCTGACCTGACTACAGACTGTAAATGCTGCTATACTGCAGTTGGTATAATGGTTTAACAGTGTTTGTCTGGATATGGCTGTCGTACATGTTGCAATACCTGCCATGTCAGTTCCAAGTAAATGAGGAATCCTCATCTGCAGGGTCATCTGCAGACTGGGCAGTGTTGTGCCTTTGGTTTCATGTGTAGCCAAGGTGCATCTATCTGTGGAATGCAGAAGGTAGTGTGAGGATTGCAGTCTGTAGATGGTGAAGGCTGTGACAGTTATTGACTTCATATCCCTCACAGGCATATGTTGCAACATACCCCGTCATAATGGTAAATGTATGAGGTTATCATAGCAACATGTCTACACTGACACTGCGCATGTGCTGTCAGCCACACCTCTGTCAACCTTTGTACATATGTCATGCATGAAGTGGTGCATATGTGATGTACACCATAAATAGTGTCATCATACCTGATAAGCCAGTGATATATCAGATTGCTACACATGTCATGTACAGTAAGGGTTATATATCATGACATAACCTGGACATTCTGTGGATGTTTGTACAGTACTGAATTCTGTGTAGTGATGCTGAATGTCAGCAGTGCATGTATTGTTAATATGCACATTAGCCTGTGTACAGACTGTGGTACATGTCATTGTTCTAGCTCCCCGTCTATCTGATATTACATAATGCCCCACTTTATGGTACCGTTTTGCTGTACATGTTTGCAGGGCCATACACACACATGTCCCATACCACAGACAGCCATGAGACCAAACTGTGTAGCAGTCCATATATGTAGGGTCATTCTGTGAGTTGCACATATGAGGATGGTGTAGAACAGATAATCCATATACTGTAATATTATGCTAGCTTACCATATGTGGTTATGGCTTTGTTCACATTGGTTGTGTTTATGCACTTTCACACAGGTGTATCTTACCCTGTGCTGTGACATGGCTGTTGAGCCTGCTATATATGCAGGTACATGAGCATTCCCCCATATGAGATGTAGGCCAGTGATGACCAGTCTGCCTGTAGCCTGCACAGTGCATTGTTACATGCCTAGCAGCCTAGTGTACTTACCCAGTGAGGTGCATTGTGCTGATACTTGCCAGATGTGCTGCTGCTGGGCCTCCCTTAAAGGTCATGTATGTCAGACAGAGCAGTGGGATGCTGTACAGATGTATGTCAATATCTAGGGGGTAGTATGTGTCCATGGCACCCCTGTACTAGCAGTCATTATGTGTCAGGCCAGACAGGAGTGTGTGAATCCAAAACCTATGGTGGCAAATGTATACCAGTCGTTATGTGTTATACCCATCTACATGGTTGTCTACATCAATATTGTCAGGCCTGGTACCCATGGTGTGCACTACAGGATTATGTGTAAACCTCTGAACTGTACAGGGTGTGTCTGAAGTTCCAGATATATTTGGGCAATATCTCTGCTGCACTCCACAGGGGCATTACATGCTAGTGGTGGTACTTTACAATGATTTCCTTAGGATGTTTGTCAGTAGCCAATGGCACACATGTTATAAGCAAATGTCACCTTCCACACACACCATGTCTGTGAAGACAATCCCAATGACAGTAGCAATAGTCAAGTAATATACCTGCTATACATACCAGACATCCCCTTGCACTGTGACTTTGGGACTATAGGGGCTGGGGTAGGGCTACACTCCAAGTCCAGGACATATGGTGGAAATACATTTACATGTACTTATCCAGATAGCCATATATATATATATATATATATATATATATATATATATATATATATATATATATATATATATATATAACTACACATGTGTACTACTTCCAATATCCACTGTCATGGCAGCCACCCACTACAAATCCCTAGAGCATGTGGGTGTGGTCCCTTTACATTTCCTGTGTGATGGGCATCCTTCCTGTGTGTGTTACAGACAGCAGGTAGCAATACCTCTTACAGGAGAACCTGCACACTCAGAATGGCCACATATCCGTAGAAGGATCAGGAACTACAGACAGACTGTGACTAGGGTTGTGTTATGCTTTGCATAGTACTGGTGTTACAGGGTGTGTGTGTGTGTACATACTAATGTACCTTGGAATGCAGTCTGTCTGCATAGCTCACTACTGTGGGCCTATCCTCTGCTGGACAGAGGTATGCCTATCATGTGTTGTCCGTCCACCACACAGGTCCTGTGTCAGATATTACACTGGCAGTGCAGGTGTTGCATGCTGTCAGTACATGGCTACATCCATTTCTGTGTCTAACCTCAATTCCCTGACTAAGGTTGTGTTGCAGACTATCCTGTAACACCAGCACCTTGCTTAGTGTATGGCAACAGTGTTCCACATATGTGCCTGTGTTCCAGCCTCTGTCCTCTATCTACATACCATGCTTTGCACATATGTCATGCTGTTGGTGGTTGTTCTGTAGTGGGCTGTGAGTATATCACACTGTCATTGCTGCCATTACTCCACTGCTGTTGTATCCCCCACACATACAGTGGGGCTGGGGTCATATATGTGTGGGCATCACCTACACAATACATGTGTGCCCTTATGCACTCCAGAGGCCAGTGTATGTAACAGTAGTATATGGGCCTGTATTAGTAAGTGTAGGTGGGGAGCACCTTAAATGACCTAGGCTGTTACAAAATGTGGGGGAATCAGGGGTGAGCTGCCACAAGGTATCTGGATGTACAACACCATATGCTTCACCTATATTGACATTACTTGCATGAACTGAGGTACTGCAAGCCTACTGCCTCCTGCCATGCAGACTGTTCTGTTTGTTGGTGTGCTCATGATGGTGTCAGTTATGCCTTGTTATGTACCAGTTACAACCTATTTGATCACAAAATGTCTTTACCTCTTTCTGAGTTTGTACAGAGTGTAGATAGAGGCTGCTGAACTACACACCTGCAGTACATACTGTTGATTGTTTGGTATCCTGTGGCCCAGTCTGTCTTCACTATTGTACAATTTGAAGGGCTTGGCCTGGACAGCAACAGTTGTGAACTTTTCCAGACTACTGTATTATTGAAACTGTTCCACAGTTGCAGTACTCTGTTTATATGGCTGTCAGTATGTGAACAGCTATATGACATGGCATATAGAACTGTTATAGTACACAATAAGAGGATTCCTATTTCTGCAAACCTGTGTGTGGTGTCTTTCCTATGACCTTTTTATGGGTATATGTTGCAGGCAATGATTGACATTTGTATGGGTGGCCCATACAGTGTCTAGTTGCTCAGGTGTTAACCGTAGGCATAGTGGCTGTTCTATATTGTGTTTACCTTCTACATATGTATCTTACTGTACATATATCTGTGTGTGTATGTAGTCACATGATTATATATATATATATATATATATATATATATATATATATATATATATATATGTGTGTGTGTGTGTGTGTGTGTGTGTGTGTGTGTGTGTATATCTGTATCTGCATATCTGTGTCTGTGTATCTGTATCCTGGGGATGTTGATGGCTTCCACATATTACATGTCCTATGGGAGGCAGACTGTACTTGGTAGTGTATGGCAGGGTGCACATGTTTGGTTGTGGGGGGATGCCTATTTGTACAAGACGTTTAGCGTGTGGGTCCTCTCAACCCCATTAATGGTGCATGTGAACATATGTGTATTTGTTAAACTGCCATTGCTATCTACAGATGTATGGCCATATATACCTATATAGATATATATATATCTGCTAACATATATATAACTATGTCTGTATATACCTACATAGATATATATCTGCGTACACATATGTAATGTGCTGTGTATTTGTAGGCATATAGGTGTAGATACATATATGTGTCGATTTAGGCATATGCATGTATATATGTGCATAGCATTGATATATATGTATATAGTTTTAGAAATCAATATATATATGTATCTACATATCTAGATATGTTGTATCTGTTTAGATATTAATATATTTACACACACATACATCTAGATGTTGGTATACATTCTTTGTACTGTTGCATGACTGGACTGGATGATATGTTTCTGTAAAAAATCAAAGTTCTTTGTATTTGTCATGGCTTAGTGGTAAACCACTTTATCTATGGTGTGCAGGGTCCTTGGTTTCATCCATGCGAAAGCTGCTTATTTTGTTGCTGGGCAGAACATGACCCATTGGATACACAGTGATTTAGGCACTTTAAAGCAGTTGTAAGCAAGTTTGTGTGGGTTTGCACAGAGCTAAGCAATGCCTACACAGGTTAAGCAATTCATCAGCTAACTGAGTATAAGAAACTGTAACCAGACTTTAACAGTGCTTACCTCTGCACAAACCCATGCAGACCCACTTACAACTGCTTTAAAGTGCCTTAATCACTCTGTATCCATCAGCCCTTATTCTGTCTAGCAACAAAATAAACAACCGCTGCTAGGCTCAAACCCAGGACCATGCACACCATAGCCAAAGTGATTTATCTCTAAGCCATTGCAGATATACACAACCTTGCTGTATTCACAAGCATATCATCCAGCCCAGTCATTCAACAGTACAAAGAATGTTTTCCAACATGTAGATGTATGTGTGTGTGAAAATATATTAATGTCTAAACATATACAACATATTGATATGTATATATATATATATATATATATATATATATATATATATATATATAAGCAGATATTTATATCTATATAGATATATATGGACATACATCTGTAGATAAGGTGGGACCATAGCAGAAATATATATGTTCACATGCACCATTAATGGGGTTGACAGACACAAACAACATATGTCATGCACAAATAGGTATTTCCCCCCACACACAGCCAAACACGTCTGCCCTGCAATACACTACCAACTGTTGCAGATCCCATAACCAGGACCTTACACGACAAGAGCACAAGATGATAACAGTACTCCATCCCACCTGTATGATGTCAGGCTGGCATCAGTAACATATCATAAGTAAAGTCAGGCTCATAATGACTCCCATTTTGCAGTCCTCTGTTACCTTTGTTAGCCAGAGTCCCATACTGTTGGCCTGTACTTTAGAGATGTAGATGCTAAACAACAGTGGTCCCAGGACTGAACCCTGAGGTACTCCACTTGTCACTTGTCCGTGGATAGATTTGAAGTTAGTTACATCTACAGTTTTGGTTCTGTCAGTAAGCCATGTGGTAAACTATCAAGTGGCATAGGGATGTATGGCCAGATTAGTATGTTAATCTATGTTTTCAGACTGGAGGATGGTGTTGATGGGCTTGGTGAGGTCCACATAGGCTTTGTGGACTGCCTTACCCTCTTCAACAGCTATGCAGACTTAGTCAAAGCAGTCAGATAGTTTCAGGAGACAATACAGGCCCTCCATGAGTCCAATCTGTGTGGGGTCAAGTGTTTGTTTGAGGGTTGCCAATGTCTGCATTCAAAACTTACTTGATAATGCATTCCATGACCATGCAGATCAGGCTCATCAGACTGATGTGACGGTAGTTCCAGGGATCTAAGGTGGATCCTCCCTTGTGGAGTTGGATAACTGCAGCTGTGCTCCACTCAGTGGGCATCAGGCCTGATGCGATGGTATGATTACACATGACAGTTAGGTGAGTTGCCATTTCATTTTGTAGTTCATGTAGTACACAGCCCAGGATGTCATCTGGTCCCATGGATGCTGTATTCTTATCTGTGGATAGTGTGGTTTCTGCCTGTGTGGCTGTGATTACTTGGCAATGGAACTCTTTTCATATTGACATGGGCCCTTTTGGGGGTGAGAGGGGGTGAATGTAGCACTAAATCAATCTGCCAGGATATTGCCACAATCCGTGTAAGCAGTCAATGTAATGCCATTCTGTTGTAGCTAAGAGCACTTCTGAACATTGCCAGTTAGATTCTGGATGCAACTATAGAAGATTCTGGACGTAACTATAGAGTGCTGTGTGGTTGTCTGTGGAATATGTGGTGATTTTAGTTGCATAACCAGCTTTGGAGGATTCCATGAGGGATCTCAATGTCTTACTAGGGCTGGTAAGTGAGTTGTTTGCATCCTTGGATAATCCTTTTTTCTTCAACAGTGTCTACCTTCTGTTGTATACTCTGTTAATGGCAGGAGACCACCAGACTGGCTTGCTTATTTGGGAGGTGAGCGTCGTGGTTCTATGTGGGATGTCAAGAATCAAGCACAAGTGGATGTGCTCATACAGTGCCTTAGTGCAGGATTCATCAGTAGAACTGTCAGCTCCTTTTTCCATGGGTGTCACAAACATTGTCACTTCTGCCTTGAGTAGCATGAAGTTGGCTTTGGAGAGGTCTTTTATGGACAACTGTCTATACATTCCTTTCATATGTTCAGTTTGATTAGCCTATGGTGGGATTACTTTGGGGAAACCTCAGTCTCGTGTACTGTTGTGATGGCTTAGTGGTTAATTACTGTAACTATAGTGTACAGGGTCTTGAGTTCATGACCTGCAAAGGCAGGTTATTCTGGCCTGGCCAGAACAATGGTTAATGCATACAGACTAATTATGGCAATTTTAGATTAGTCACACTCAATACAATTCAAATGCACTACTTTGGAAATCCTGCTGATGTCATTCACTGTGAAGTACACATTTGGGGAAAGAGCACTCTAGTAATCTCTGTGGTGTGTGCTATAACAGCTTAATGCTGTAGTTTGATATAGAACTCTGGTAGGGGATCTAGTCTCACACAAGGGAATTGTGGATGCGTTTCTGTCTGTTCCTATGCCTGTGTAGAAAGCAATGCATGGTTGGCTAGTCATACTCACTACAATTCATTTACCCTACTTTGGCAATCCTGCTGATGTCACTCACTGTGTAATAAACTTTTGGGAAAAAAGTACTCCAATAATCTCCATGGCGCATTCTATAATTGCATAGTGCTGTAGTGTAATAAATAGGTAGGAGTTCTAATCCCAGGTGTGTGTGTGTGTGTGTGTGTGTGTGTGTGTGTGTGTGTGTGTGTGTGTGTGTGTGTGTGTGTGTGTGTGTGTGTGGTAATGTGTCTATGTTTGCCATTCATGTCCTGTGTGGAGGTGGTTGTGAGTGTGCAACAACTGGACTCAATGTTGAGTGGGTCTTTATAATTTCTTATATGGTGCCCCTAGCATAAATCACAATAGCCACAATGCAGGGATAACAAATGTGATATCAGTACATAGTCAGTCAGGGGTTTGACACCCTAGACTGGTAGGTGTGTGACACAAACATGCTTACCTTTTACTCTCCCAACCCACCCTGACTTATCTTTGCCTCTCTCTGCCTCTCTCACTCCCTCTCTGGTGGGTGTGGAGACTTACACCTGCTTTGGTTAGGCAGCAGCATGTGTATTATCAGTGATGCTCATGATCAGCTGATGGCCTCTGCACAGATTATAGCCCTCCTCTAGCTGATTGCATGTGGAACAGCTGTGGTAACATTCCCATAGCCAATTGCATGGAAACACACTCCAGTATCTAGGAACATCATGTTGCTGTTGGGCCTTTTCATTCACTGTGAGCAGGAACTACATCTGTTGTTTGGCAAACAGCATCACAGATGGATTGGGGACTTACCTCTGACAACATACACTGTGGAAACAGGCCAACACACAGGAGGGGATGTCCCTGTCTTGACTACAGACTGTAAGTGCTGCTATACTGCAGTTGGGGTAATATTGGTTTAACAGGGTGTGTGTGGATATGGCTATTCTACATGTTTTAATACTTGTCATGTCAGTGCTATGTTTATGAGGAATCCCCATATGTAGGGCCATCTGCAGACTGGGCAGTGTGTGGTGCCTTGTGTTCCTTGTGTTACCCACTGAGCACCTATCTCTCAACTGCAGAAGGTAATGTGAGGATTGCAGTCAGTAGATGGTGATAGCCAGGAGAGTTACTGATGTCATATCTCTCATAGGACATATGTTGCATCAAACCCCTTTATGACAGGTAATGTATGAAGTTATCACAGTGGCATGTCAATATTGGCCCTATGTTTGTGCTTCCAGCCACAACTCTGTCAACCTTTGTACATATGTCATGCAGTAGAGGGTACATATGTTTTGTACACCGTATTCATTGACAGCTTATCTGATAACAAGCCAGTGAGATATCAGACTGCTACACATGTTATGTATAGTAGGGGTTATAATTGAGGACATAGCCTTGGCATTCTATGGTTGTGTGTACAGTACTGAGGTATGTGTAAGTCTGGTAATTGTCGGCAGTGTGTGTATAGTGCATATGTACCTTGGCCTGTGTAGAGACTGTGATAGATGTCATTGTTCTTGGTCCAGTTCTATCTGATGCTACATGATGCTCCACTGTATGTCACCCTATCAGCTTACATGTTTGTAGGGGCAAACACACACATGTCCCAAACAACAGACAGCCATCGGATTACACTGTGTAGTGGTACAGTATATGTACGGTTGTTGTGTGAGTGGCTCATATGAGGCTGCTGTACATCTGATAGTCCATATACTGTAATAGTACCCTAGCTTACCATATGTGGCTGTGGCTGTGTTCACATTGGTTGTGGTTATGCACTTTCACACAGGTGTCTGTTACTCTGTGATGTGAAATGCCTGTAGAGCCTGCTATCTATGCAGGTACATGTGCATTCCCACATAGGAGATGTAGCCCAGTGTTGATTCAGTCTGCCTGTAGTCTGCACTGTGCTTTGTTTCATGCCTAGCAGCTTACTGCACTTATCCAGTGAGCTGTCATGTCCATATACTTGCCAGATGAACTGCTGCCTGTCCACCATAACAGTCATGTATGTCAGACAAGGCAGTGGGATGCTGTTCAGATGTATGTCACAAACTAGTGGATAGTATGTGGCCATGGCACCTCTGTACCAGTGGTTATTATGTGTCAGAACAGACAGGGGTGTATGAATGCATAACCTATGGGGGCAAATGTATACCAGTATGTACATGTTGCACCCACCTACATGGCTGTTAACTTCCAGTTAGGCCTTGTCCACATGTCTTGCATGAAGGGGTTCTCTGTATATCCCTGGACTGACCTGAGTGTGTCAGACTGTCCACATATATTGGCCATATTGCAGTTGTAGTCCACAGGGGCATTACTGTACTAGCAGTGGTACTGTACTATGCTGGCCTTAGGTTGTCTGTAAGTAGCCAATGGTGCACATGTTAACAGCAGATGTGACCTACCACACACAACATTCCTGTGAAGACAATCCCTATTACAGTAGCAATAGTCTACAAATATACCTGCACTACATACGTGACATCCCCTTGCATTGAGAGGTTGGGACTATTGGGGCTGAGGTAGGACATATGGTGAACATATATGTATAAATAAGTATACATATATCCATATAGATATGTACACATATATGTGCCATCCTGCCTGCCCTATGTGAGGTTGTGTGCAATTAGCTGACCAGGTCTCTGATACCATTCAAAACAAGGACATTGCTACCCCAACCAGCCTAGAAGACCATCCACTCACTTAATGAGTGTTGTTCCCTCAGTGGAATTCCCAACCAGCAACAGTGCAGTATAAGTACAACTTCCCTGATGCCATTCAAAACAAGGACATTGCTACCCCAACCAGCCTAGAAGACCATCCACTCACTTAATGAGTGTTGTTCCCTCAGTGGAATTCCCAACCAGCAACAGTGCAGTATAAGTACAACATCCCTGATACCATTCAAAACAAGGACATTGCTACCCCAACCAGCCTAGAAGACCATCCACTCACTTAATGAGTGTTGTTCCCTCAGTGGAATTCCCAACCAGCAACAGTGCAGTATAAGTACAAAGTCCCTGATACCATTCAAAACAAGGACAGTGCTACTCCAACCAGCCTAGAAGACCATCCACTCACGTAATGAGTGCTGTTCCCTCGGTGGAATTCCCAACCAGCAAGAGTGCAGTATAAGTACAATGTATGTTACACTGTGTACTCAGTAATCTTACCACTCTAAAACCAATTGGTGTAGACCTTAACTTGTAACCATTGTACGCCTATGTAAAGGTACTGCCCTTGGTCAGCTATAGCACTCCCTGCGCACCCCACCCCACTACCCCTGTTCTCTCTCTTGTTCAAATCATTCACCTTCCCTCATAATCTTACTCCTACCCATGTTCATAGGTTCATAGGTTCATAGGTAGGTACTAGGCTATTGGCCCTAGGGCCTATATGAGCCTAGCCAAAAAGGTACCTTGGCTTTCGCCACCCTAGAAAATTATTTTCCTGTGCCCCTGTCAAGTAGAACCACAGAAGGGATCCCGGGGTGAATTTCCTATTACCCATCCAGTCATCAAGATTTTTCTCGAAGAGTGCTAATGAGGAGCTCTGTTTGACATAGATAAGTAGTCTGTTCCAGAGTATGGGAAGTCTCTGGGACAGGAATCTATCCCTCCAGCATGTTCTGTTTATTGTGGTGACAAGGTTTAGGTCCCTAGAGCATGTAGCTTGGAGGGATTTGGATTTCTTTAAGTGGAACATGTCCAACAGCTCTGGGTTTGACATAGCTTTGTATGTTAGGCAGAGATCACCTCTGAGTAGGCGATATGTGATGGAGCAAAGCTGAAGTTTTTTGAGACGGTCTGCGTAAGGCATCTCTTTGAGGCCAGTAATCCTCTTTGTGAGGTATTTTTTGCGGCCTTTCCAGTTGTTGTAAATGTCTTGTGAGGTACAAACCAAAAGGGGCATTGTACTCTATAATGGGTCTAATGAGTGATGAGTAGAGGGGAACAATGACCTCTTTTTTCTGGATGAGAAACCTTTTGTGATGAGGTGTGCCATGTAGAAGGATTTCCTGACCACTGTGGCGATATGATTATCAAAGGAGAGACTACTGTCCACCTGTGTCCCAAGGTCTCTTATCACACTTTCGGTGTTAAGTTGACTACTGCCTATGTGGTAGTTCATGGGCACAGAGTTTTTACCAAAGGGGATGACAATGCACTTTTTGGCATTGAGCTTGAGACCATGTCTTTGACACCAGGCATCTGTCTCAGTGAGGTCCTTTTGTACGATGTCCACATCGTTAGGAGTTTCAATTATGGCTCCTAGTTTGCAGTCATCTGCAAATTTAGTTAGCCAAAGACCTTCTGTGTTAGCTTGTACTTCAGAGAAGTAGATACCAAACAGGAGAGGACCCAGGACTGAACCCTGTGGTACTCCACTTGTCACTGGTCTGAAGTCTGATTTGGAGTCTGCTACTTTCACGGTGTGGGTTCTTTCAGTAAGCCAGTTGGCAACCCATCTTGTGACATAGGGATTTATACCTAGTTTAGTGAGTTTATCTATAATTCCAGAGTGGGGAATGGTGTCGAATGCCTTGGCGAGATCTAGATAGGCTGTGTGAGCCACCTTACCCTCATCTATGGCTTTGGTGACTACTTCAAAGAAGTCTATCAGGTTTAGGAGACATGATCTGCCTTTTACAAACCCAAACTGTGTAGGGTCCAGAGTTTGGAGATCTCCAATGTCATTGTTTATGAGTTCCATGATGATATATTCCATGGTCTTGCAGATGAGGCTCCTCAGGCTAATGGGGCGGTAGTTCCCAGGGTCTGTTGTGGCCCCCCCTTTGTGGAGTGGGATAACTGTTGTGGTGCGCCATTCACTGGGAACAAACCCTGAGGTGAGGCTATGACTGAACATGGTACTTAGGTGGGGTGCCAGTTCATTCTGTAGTTCATGTAGAAGGCAGCCTGGGATGTTGTCAGGTCCCATGGATGCTGTGTTCTTGGCTTTGCAGAGTGAAGTTTTTACCTGTGCAGCCGTGATTACAGGAACTTTGCATTCTTCCGGTATAAAGATGGGCTCTTTAGGGGGTGAGAGGGGGCTAAAGTTAGCACTGACCCTATCTGCCAGGATGTTGGCAATATCAGTTGGTTCTGTATATTTAGTGTCATTGTGCTGTAACTCAGAGAAGATCTGAATATTGCCATTGAGATTTTTGACATAGCTATAGAATGCTTTGTGGTTGTCTTTAGAATAAGTGGCAATTTTGTTTTCATAACTAGCTTTGGAGGATTTTATGAGGGATCTCAGCTTCTTAATGAGGCTGACCAGGGAGTTCCTCCAATCATGGGATTTTACTCTTTTTTTGCAACAGGTTCTTTCTTCTGTTGTAGAGTTTGTTTATGGCAGAAGACCACCAGATTGGCTTCCTTTTTTTGGAGGATAGCATCTTGGTTCTGTTAGGGATAGCATGTTCCATGCACTCGTGTAAGTGCTTATAAAGTGTATTAGTGTAGAATTCAGCAGTCGTACCTCTATTGTCTATCTGCATGGGTGCCGTGACGTTTGCCACTTCTGTCTTAGGAAGTGTGAAGTTGGCTTTGGAGAAATGTTTTACGGTTGTTTTCCTAATGGGGGGTTGAGTGGGATGTGGATGTCTAGGGTGATTAGCTTGTGGTCGGATCTGACCAACGAGGAGCTGACCTCTGGTGTGGAACATTGGTCACCCATGTTGGTGATGACCAGGTCTAGGATATTGCTGCCCCTGGTGGGGGTGTGGATAAGTTGATCCAAAGCATTGGAATTGATGATTTCCAGAAAACGTTGAGCAAAAGTGTTGGTACATGAGTAGTTTTCCCAGTTAATGGTAGGGTAGTTGAAATCACCCATTATTAGAGTGTTGGGTTATACCTTAATATTTTCCAGTGTATCAAGAAAAGAGGAGTGTGAATCCTGGGGCATGGTGTGGGATCTGTAGCAAGCTACAATCTGGATTGCGGTTTTGCCCAGAGTTAGTTGAACTTGGATAATCTCGGATGCATTATGCTGAGCAACTAGCTTGGAGGTGTGGATATCCTTAATGAATATGGACACACCTCCACCTTTAGTGTTTTGGTCCGGGTTTGGTGGCCGAAAGGTGTGGTATGAATTATAGCCTGGTAATGCAGGGGTGCTCTCTGGAGCTTTGAACCAGGTCTCTGTCACTGCACAGATGTCATTGTTCTCCATTTTAAGGTGTGCCTTGCGTGAGTGCATTTTGAGGTTTAGACTTCTGGCATTGAGTAGCATTACCCTCAGATTTTGCTTGCTTGTACCTGTTATGGTGGTGAATTTGACATTTGAACCTTGCCTAAAAAAGGCACTATAGGGGTGGCAAGAGCCTTTGCCAGTATCTGGAATCCCAAGGGCGACAGGTGCAGGCCATCTCTGGCAAAGCAGCGTGGTCTGTAGATAATGTCATCCCATGTCATTCTCTGCCAGTTCTTTCCCTATACTCTCATAGCCTTCTATTGCCTCACTCCTCACAGCCATACCTGTTTGTGTCCTCCCTCTGACCTCTCTCTTACTGATAAAATCCCTCTGTCCTCTCTCCCACTCATAAGATGCCCACTATCACCTTTCCTTACCATAATCTCCTTCCATCCACCTCTATAACCTTGCTCTCAACCTTGCAACTGTCAGCCTCTCTGCTTAGTTTGTGTACAGTTACATTCAAAACAGGCCCCTGGACATCAACCACAGCATACTCTCCCCTATAACACATGATTCTACCCCCTTACTGATAGTTTTTTTCTCTTCTAGTTTGCTAGAACTACTTGAGTGTGCTGCTCCACTCCGTTCGCTATGCTTACTTCGCTCCTCTACCCTACCCCCATTCCCACCCACCCCTAATTCAATTTCATTTATACTGTGTAGACCACTCCCCCAACCCATCCATCTCACAATTACCCAGTCAAACCTCACTTACCATCCCTGACTAACAGACTCCCTAATCAACACCAGTATACTTTGAATATTAATATCACTCCTTCAACAACCTACCTACTTCTCTAACTCAACAACATGTCTTATATACACTTCTCCCACCTACAAAAATTATTATACTGCTCAGTAACCATCTTCTCTCTCTTTCTTCTGTCCCTCCTCTCCTCCTATCACATACACCTTAATACCACCTCTACTCCACCATGGCAAACAGATTCCACAACTAGTCCAAGACAGGAAGAACATTTCCCTATATCACCCTACAACCTTTCCTCCACCAAATATCTCACCTCCCTTTACAATACCCTAAAGTACAAGACCCATACCTCAGTCTCCCAGAAACAGACTAGGATATTTCACAAACTTAACAAGTTCTATCTATACCTCCTCCAAAACCTTACTTGCTGTGGGGACATTCATTCTAACCCAGGACCCAACAGTACTTCTCACAGTACCATCCAGTAACCAAATCCACTATATCTAAGGCCATCCTCATCTCTACTCCTATTAAACATCAATGTAAGAAGCATCCGTAACAAAACCAAGGACCTTCATGCCCTACTAGCTCTATACAAGCCAAATGTTGTGATGTTAACAGAAACATGGCTTAAACATGAACACATGATAATGACATCAGTGCCCCTGGCTACAGCATCATACATTGAGACAGAACAAGTAAAAAAGGAGGCGGTGTGGCAATACTTTTCCAAAACCTCCTCACTTTTGAACAACTTGAGTGTAACTCCCAAGAAGTAAAAGACGTAGAACTAATTCTAGGCAAATTAAAACTCAGCTCCAACAAACACATTATAATTGCAGGTGGTTATATCCCACCAGGCAATCATACTATCATACTTGAAAACCTAATAAACTGGATGTCATCCTACCTTCCTCATGAAACTATAATATTAGGTGACTAACATTGACTGGTCTGACTGTTCCAGCAATAATCCCTCCACCCATATAAACCTCCATGGGTTTAACCAAATTATTACTGATCCCACTAGAACTGACAAAACCTCCAAACACCAGTCTATCTTAGACTGGATACTGCTATCAGACCCCACTCTAGCTCAGCATTCAGGCTGTCTCCCTGACAGTTTCAGTGATCATCAAGCAACCTACTTAATAAGGAATTGATCCTACCACATTAAATAACCTATCCTCAGAGTAATACGTAACAAAAAGTCCTTCAGACCTATAGACTTAATTAATTCACTAACATGTTGCAACTGGACTCCCTTAAAACTATTATCTTTTGATGATGCTGTGCAGTACTTCAACTCAACCTTCTTAAACATCCTAAACTGTCATGCATGCCCCAGAACCTTTAGAATCAGAATTAACTATGCCCCATGGCTAACTAAAGGTACTAAAACCATAATGAAAGAAAGGGACAGAGCATGCACACAATTCCAGAAACAAAAAAACAGCATTACAAGACAATCTTATCTAAAACTACGCAACAAAGCTAAAAGACTAGTAAAACCTGACAAAACTAACTGCCATACAACCATGCAGGAAAAATACTCCAACAACCCTCAAAAATTCTGGGCTACACAAAAGATATATTAAAATAAAAGATTTCCCTTTACAATTTAAACAAAACCAAATAGTTAAGTATTAAATCTATGTATAGTTGTGTTGCCTTAGTGTTTTATAAAATATTAAAAATAGATAAAGACTGTATTTAAGTAATCTGTAAAGACAGATACATGTATACTTAAAAGATATATAAGATACTTTTCATTATAAAAGTACCATATGGTGGGGCCGGGGGAGGATGCTGAAATGCAGATTTAGAGAGATCGCTTGAATGATTAGATCATTCAAGGATGAGATGTTTTTTCTCATGGAGGGGTTTGGTGGTTGTTTATCTTATATTATTCTCAGTTATGATCTTGTAATTTACTTTTATTGGGTGTCTATAATCTATTGTAATACTGTTGGAAGAAGAAAGAACAAGTCATTCTCTTCATGTACACACATCTACACATTGTTACGTGTATATGAATATGGATAAAAGCAAAGCTAATATAAATCCAATTGCAAAATGTATATCTCTTAATGTAAATGGTTTAAATAATAGCTGCAAAAGGGGAAGTCTTTATAGATATTTAAAGCTATGTGAAGCTTAACTAGTATTTTTACAGGAAACACACCTTACACAGGAAGACATAAATAAAATAAACAATAAAAATTATACAATACTAGTAAGTTCCACCTATAATCAGAAGCAAAGGGAGTAGCAATTTTGTGGAAAAACACTACTTTAATGCCTAAAATCATAAACACGTTCCATGACAACTCAGGAATGTTTTGTCTAGTGACAATATCTATCAATGAAATGATATATACATTAGTGAATATTTATTGGATAGCAGGACTAGGTGTTAGAGTGGCCAAACAACACTTAGAAGACATTGTACAATATACCAAAGGCAATTTAATCATAGCTGGAGATTTCAATTGCATTATAAAAGAAACTGACACAAATACTAAAACTACACGTAAGAGATCACCTTTAACAAAGTTGTTATCTGAGTTTGTTGAAACTTTTAATATAGTTGACATAAATGAGTATGCTATCCCAGATTCACTATTCTTTACACATTTTTCCCATAGACATAATACATACTCTAGAATAGATAGAGTGTACATAACAAAGGATTTAACCTCTAAATTAAATAAAGTCAAGACAATTTCATGTCCATTTTCAGACCATAACACCATAACGATTGAGATAGACTTATGTTTCAAGAGAAGGATATCAGTAACAAGAATACCATCTTACATAACAAATCTCAAAGATTTTAAGGAATTTTATATTAAAGAGACACAAACATTCCTAGATATCAATCTTACAAAAGATGTATCTGAAATATATATATGGGATGCATTGAAAGCATACCTATATGGAAGAGCGGTGGGATGGTATAAAAATAAACAAAACAGTGGAATAAGGAATTAATGGAATTACAGTCAAAAGTAGATAATTTAAAGCTTGATATTCAAAATGGAAACACCAACTTAATAAAAGAACTAGAAGATACTAATAAAAAATACTCAGAGACGCTACACCACAAAACAATGATCAACTTAGAAAAAATTAAACTGTGTTACTATTCAATGAACCCTAAACACCTACGAAGGATAGCAAGTAGGACTAAAAAGATTATTAAAACAAATCAAATCAAGGAAATACATAATATAGAAACCAAAAAGAAAGTATATGATTTAGAAGGAATACTAGAAGCTTTTAGGCTATTTTTTCATAAACTTAATAATCAAAATGAGAAAACAGAAACACATTCAGCATTGAAAGCTTTTCTCAAAACAATGTTAAAGTTAGGTTATTAGAGGAGCAGGTACAACTAATAGATAAACAAATAACAATGACAGAACTTAAAGCTGAAGTAAATAAGCTAAAATTAAACAAAGCTCCAGGTATAGATACTATCACCCCAGAAATGTTTAAATTACTATCAAATGAGGCTTTGCTGTTGTTATTGAGTGTCTTTACATCAGTTAAAAATGGTAAAGACATTCCTCCTTCTTGGAAGTACACATTAATATCACCAATTCTGAAACAAAATAAAGATCCCAGTGAATGTTCATCATACAGACCCATTTCACTTCTTAATATAGATTATACAATTTTAATGGCAATACATACTGCTCGAATAAAACAATTACTACCACTTTTGATAGAGGAGGATCAAACAGGTTTTATAAAAGATAGGAACACTTATGACAACATAAAAATAATTCTTTCCTTAATTGATTATATAAAAGTCACAAAAAACAAAATGAATGTTATTAGCTTAGACATAAATAGCGCATTTGATTCAGTGAACTGGGATTATCTGTGGTTAGTTTTAGAAGAATATGGCTTCTCAAACAACTTCACTTTGTTAATAAAATCATTATATGAAAAATCATTGGCTTATATAAAACTGGGATCTTGTCTGTCTAAATCTATTAAAATAACTAAGGGCACAAAACAAGGCTGCCCTCTTTCTCCGTTATTGTTTGCTTAGTCATTGAACCCTTAACAAATAATATAATGATGGATAAAAATATTGAAGGAATACAACTAGACAACAGCCTAGAGCTTAAAATTCAACTTTTGCTGATGATATTTTAATTACCTTAAAAATAATAATAGCAGTTTAAAAGCATTATGGGACTCAATTCAAAACTTTCAAAACTTTTCAAGTCTTAAATTTAATGAGAACAAAACAAATGTATTGCTTATAAATACTAATAAAAAAAATCTAAATAAAAAATACCATAAATATATCTCTACCGATAATATAATTAAATACTTGGGAATTATAATAACTAACAACCTAGATACTACAATTGAAACAAATTATAAAGAGACCTTAAATAATATTAAAAATCTAATACAAAGATGGAATAAATTCTTCTTTTCAATGGAAGAAAGGCTTTATATAATTAAAATGATCATATTTCCAAAAATTCTTTATGTCATACAAGCTTGTTCTTTGCTACCAGCTAAATCACACCTAAAACAATTAAATGATTTAATGGTAAGATTCCTATGGTATCCAAAATAACCAAGGATAGCTATGAAGTATCATCTAGATGATTGGGATTTAAGTGGCATAGGTTTACCAGACATAGAAATATATTTGCATTCATCCATTATTAAAACAATATCATTATGGCTAAATACAAAATATACATCAAAATGGAAGCTAGTTCATGAGAGAATCTGGTTAAAATCAGGATTTGTAGTAGCAAATAAGTATACAGATTTCATACCAAATAATTTTCTATGGCTGATGAAGGAATATATGATGATACATAAGAATAAAAATATAAGTTCCAAATACATTACTTATACATTAAAAATTTTCCAAAATCTTATTAATAGCAATCCTGATATTAAAGCATGGTCATTTCTTTTACATCCAGTAGAGTACACACAAGGTAATATAATAACATTTAATATGGAAGTAGTCAATATGCTTAAAGAAAAGGGATTAGTATATTGGCATCAATTGCTAAACTCTGGAAAACCTCTGACAATAGACCAGATTAAACAGAAATTAAATATGGAAGATAGTTCGTGGTTACATGTACAAGAATTAAGACAGTATATATTAAGCAAACAAGAAACAATGCAACCATCAATAAGACAAAATGTTCCTAACCTTATAGAACATATAATATTACTAATGAATCAACCCATTACTGGAAAGGGATACTTATCATCTATTTATAAAACAAACAAAAATAAAATGCATAATAATGACAAAATATGGAATTATTATAGATCAGTTAATGGATATGTGCCAAATGACAGAGATAAAAAACTAATTCTTCTCTCTCCAAAGCAGACATCACTTTCATTACATTGGAGACTTTTACATGGCAATTCATACACAGATCTTATGTAACCCCTCATAAAATGGAACTTATGTTTAAGAAAAATATTGGCTGCTGGAGATGTGATTTATCAATAAAAGCAGACTGGCAACATATGTTCTACGAATGTCATTTGATTAAACCATATTGGGATAAAATAAATTATTTTCTGCAAATGGTATTCAATGATAAATTCCAGATTTCCAAATCTATTATTTTGTTTAATGCACCTGTACCCGACTGTGTGCCAAGAACAAAATATGTAATCTTATGGACTCTCCTAGCTATTGCAAGGAAGAACATTACATCAAACTGGAAATCCAAAGCTTCTCCAACTTTTAAGCAATTCATGAATATGGTGTCATCAGTATCGCAATTGAAAATGAACACTATTAAAGGAAGAACTGAAAGAACTACATCATTATACGTAGCATGGCAAAAAGTAACTGAAATACTGGAGAATAATGACTGGAGCAGATTATAATCAGAAAACAATTGTATAGAAAGCCAATTATATGTCAACAATAGACACCCTTGTAAATACTTTATTTTGGTTTTAATGTTTGATATCTGTTTAGAGGTTTTAGCCTACCTTTTTAAATAATTTGTAAATACTTCATTGTCATAAATAACCTGCATTCATGTTTTCTTGTTTTTGGAAATGAATAAAGATATTTAAAAAAAAAAAAATTCTGGGCCAACATAAACACTTTACTGCACCCAGGAAAATCCACCACTCTTAACCCTTTTCTACCAAATAAGCATGAAAATATCCCCACCCAATTCAACAAATATTTTACTGAAACAGTCCAAGCCCTAGCCAACACCCAACATTCTACTAATAGTCCCTTACCTACAAAGACCCCAACCCACACCAGTATAACAAACAACTTCCCCAGTTTCTCCCTGGAACCAGTCCCTACCAAAACTATTGCTAAACTTCTCAAGAAGCCGAAACCAACCACATTGGTGGCTGACAATCTACCTGCAGACTTCCTTCAAATAACTGCTGAAGCTATAGCCTACCCAGTGTCCATTCTCATAAATAGGTCAATATCAGAACATAAAGTACCTCATACCTGGAAAATATCACATATTATACCACTGCACAAAGGAGGCAAGTCCCTTGAAATTACTATCGCTCTATTGTTATCCTATCACCTTTATCAAAAATATAAGAAAGTGTAGCTCATTCCCAACTAATGCAGTACCTCCTAAAAAATAACCCACTAGCCATATTCCAGCATGGCTTCAGACCTTGCCATAGCACTACTACAGCACTACTCTCCTTTACCAACACTGTCAATCACCATAGAAACAATGGCCTATTCGTATCCTCAATATTCCTAGACATCAAAACCTTCGATATGGTGAACCATGGTATGCTCTTAGAAAGTCTAGCAATGTTAACATAAGCTCCTCCACCATATCATGATTCAATAACTACCTAACAGACCTTCAGCAAGCAGTTCTATGGCAAGAAAAACTGTCCTCTCTTTTACCAGTAGGCATAGGTGTTCCTCAAGGGTCCATCCTAGGACCTCTGTTATTCTCATTGTTTATTAACCAAATAGCCTCATCCACACCCTCTGCCCTGGTTGTGCAATATGCAGACAATACCACCATTATATGTGCCTCCCCACCCTACATGAACTAAAAGCCATACCCAAACAAACTTCTCCTTAGCTGAGGAATGGTTCACTAACATAAAACTTATTCTTAATCCCCCCAAAAAACAAGCTCATTCTCTTTAGCCCTAGTAGATCTCCTCCTATATATAATGATTTTACAATAACTTCTAGAGACAGCATACAAATTACCCCAACTACACACACAAAACTATTAGGTGTTGAAATCGACAATAATCTAAGATTTGACATTCGTATCACCCAAACAATTAAGAAAGTCAACAAAAAGCTTGGTCTCCTCTACAGGAATAGACAGTACATCACTAGACCTACCAAGGCCACCTTACCAAGAACCCACCTTTTATCCATTCTCCTTTATGTCTCCCCTATCTTAACTAATCTTCGCCACAGTGAACTAAACAAACTGGAATCCTGCTACAACAAGATTGCCAGATTTGCTACTGATTCCTCTCATAGATCCCATCACTGTCTTGCCCTTAAACAACTAATTGGCTTGATCTACCTCAACTACTCCTACCCAACCAACTCTCAATAGCACAAAAACTCTACTACCATTGTGATAAGACCCCAGCACTTCAAAACTTAATTCACCCCTACACCACCACCAGAACCCTTAGATCAAGTCATCAGAACCACATACATGTCATCGAACACAAAAATGATGCAGGTAAATGTCTCTTTGCCTCCTCTAATGCTAGAACCTGGAACTTATTCACAAGCCACCTTAACTCTACCACCTCTACTTCCCAATTTAAAAAAAACTTCATAAAACCCACTACATAACTAATTGGCACTGTACATGTTACTCACCAGGCTAGACCATATCACTGTACTGGTGCAAGGATGCTACTAGGGATAATTGACTCCTCCCTATGTCCTGTTGCCAGGAATCTGCTTAGTATCTAATGCCTGCTACCCAAATCGAGAGAGAAAAAAAAGTGTTTTATTTTTTCTTTTTATATATTCACTGCTCACTTACATTGGAATGTTCTTTTATACTGTACTATATACTGTATGTACTGCATATATGTATCCTATATGTATATTACTATTATGTATCTTTAGATGCTGCTGTGTTTTCACTATTAAATTGTATTGTTTGCTTGGAGCTTTTCTCCCCGGGCCTCCGCTGAAAATGGACCTGCATCCAGTCGGACTTTCCAGGTTAACAAATGTAAAATAAAATAAAAATAAATAAAAATATACATATCTTGCTTACTGTATGACAACAGTTTTACACATATGTGCCTGTGTTCCAGCCTCTGTCCTCCACCTACATACCAGGCTTTGCATATATGACATGCTGTTAGGGGTTGTTATGAAGTGGGCTGTGTGTATGTCATGCTGTCATTCCTACCTTCACTCCACTGCTGTTGTGTACCCCACACATACTGGGGGGTTGGAGCCACATATGTGTGGGTTTCACCTACAGAATACATGTGTGCCTTAATGCACTCCAGATGCCAGTGTATGTAACAGTGGTATATGGCCCAGTATTAGTGAGGTAGGGGGGTGCACCATGACTAACCTAGGCTGTTACAACATATGTGGGTATCTGGGATAAGCTACCTTAAGGTATCTAGATGTACTTTACCATACAATCCACCTTGGGTAAATGCAGGCCTACTGCCTCCTGCCATACAGGATGTTCTGTTAGTCAGTGTGATTCCGATGGTGCCAGGTATGCCTTGTTATGCAACAGATACATCCCATGGTGTCAACTGGGGTCTGTACCCCCTAGGGATTGTGTACAGAGTGTAGATAGAGGTTGCTGACCTATAAATCTGCATTACGTACTGTTGATTGTCTGGTATGCTGTGGCCCAGTCTGTCATTACTAATGTACTACTTGAAGGCCTCGGCCTGGACAGCAACATATGTCAACCTTTCCAGCCTACTGTCTTAGTATAACTGCTTCATAGTTGCATTACACTGTTCATATGGCTGTCAGTGTCTAAACAGCTACATGACATGGCATATACAACTGTCATAGTATACAAATAAAGCTTTCACATTCATTTATGCACACCTGTGTGTGGTGTTATACCCTTTGATATCTCTGTGGGTATATGTTGCAGGCTATGAATGTCATTCGTATGGGTGGCTCATACAGTTTCCAGTTGGTAAGGTGATGATTGTAGGAATACTGGCTGCTCCAGATTGTGTGCATGTACTAAATATGTATATTACTGCACAAATCTCTGTGAGTATGTGTATATATATATATATATATATATATATATATATATATATATATATATATATATATATATATATATATATATATATATATATATATATATATATATATATATATACCTGTATCTGCATATATGTGTCTGTGTATATGTATCCTAGGGATGGCCATGTTGTGTCTGGTCCTGGTTATGGGATCTGCACCACTTAGTACTGCATTACAGGGGGGGGGGGGTCGTGCTTGGCTGGGGTGGAGTATACCTATTCGTACCAGATGTATATTGTGTGGGGCCTCTCAACCCCATTAACATTGCATGAGGACATATATGTATTGTTACTTCCCCATTATCTACAGATGTATGTCCGTATATACCTATATACGTATATGTATATATATATATATATATATATATATATATATATATATATATATATATATATATATATAGATATGTATCTGCCGTATATATTTAGACATGTAGATGTGGATATATATATATATAGATGTAGGCATTTGCATGTTTATATGTTCATACATACATATATATATATATATATATATATATATATATATATATATATATATATATATATACATATATCAATATGTTGTAACCATTTAGACATTACTATATTTACTCACACACATACATCTACATGTTGGAATACATTCTTTGTACTGTTGAATGACTGCGCTGGATGATATGTTTGTGAATATATTAAGGATATGTATATTTAAGATGGCTTAGTGGTAAATCACTTTGACTATGGTATGCAGCATCCTGGGTTTGATCCTAGCAGAGGCTGCTTATTTTGTTGCTAGGTAGAACAAGGGCCGTTGGATACAGTGTGATTAAGGTTCTTTTGAGCAGCTGAAAGCAGGTTTGCACAGGGGTAAGCACTGCCTACACAGGTTAATCAATTTAGAAGCTTACTGGGTGTAGGACACTGTAACAGGAAATTAACAGTGCTTACCTCCATGCAAACTCACGTACATGGCCTTAAACTCACTTAATAGTGCTGACATAGTCTTACTACTGCTTCTTGCTGCTTAACCTAACTACTGCTTTATGCATAATGATACTGACACCTCACATGTGCATTTCCTGCAGTACTCCAGTTATATATATATATGTATATATATATATATATATATATATATATATATATATATATATATGTTCTTTTGTGGCAGCAGTACTCCAGTTCATAAATTTATATATATATATATATATATATATATATATATATATATATATATATATAGATGTTATTCCCTGGGTTATGCAACATGTATATTACTCATAATGTGCTTTGCCATGGGAAATGGTATGTCTCAGTTACCTTCCTGTCCCCCCCATCCTTTCTTGCTTGCATCCATTAGAACGGGTCTATCCACCCCCGGCACGCCTCAACCCATAATGTCTTATGCATCATTCCCTCCACCCCTTCCTCCTCCACATCAATCATCCTTCCTACAGGTTCCATCCGAATCTCACCACACCACTACACATTGCCCACTCTCCACTTCTCGGTACCCATAATGTAAGGTATCTCACCCCATGGATCTTCAGGGTTCCCACACATTCAGTCTGCAAACATATGTATCCTTCTTTGCCTACCTGTGAGGCATGGTATGTTACACCAAGGATTCTTTTTAGCAGAATTTTTGGGGTCGTCCAGCTAGGGACGAACATGCGTTTGTTTAAGATTAGACTTTGCAAGTTGACACTGTTTCTCCCACTGGCAGTATCCTGCCAGTAGTCTGGGTAGCAGTGCTGTGCAATGCTTAGCAGTGCTTAATATTCGATTTGGATGATATTTGCATTTTGGCATTGATGTCTTCTTCATTACATGTTATATGTGTGTCTTGTACTCTTGATTCATGTGTACGTACGCTGTATGGGGTCCTGGGAACTTCAACACTTTATTGCAATAACACCTCACATCTGGCCTTACTGCAGTACTCCAATTCACATATTTTTGTTCTGTGGCAGGTTATACAACATCACACTGCACATAGGTTAATTTCACATGTTCAGTTTGATTTTCCTATGGTGAGGATTTGTTTGTTGACACCTCACTCTTATGCATTGCTATGATGGCTTAGTGGTTAACTGTTGTGACTGTAGTGTAGAGGGTTCTGGGTTCAAGCCTTGCAGAGGCTGTTTTATTTCTTGCTGGGCAGTACACACACTAATGAGTGATTAAGGCACTTTAAAGCAGTTGTAAGCAGGTCTGCATGGGTTTACGCAGAGGTAAGCACTATTAACCTCCGGTTACAGTTTCTTACACTCAGCTTCTACATTGCTTAATCTGTGTGGGCAATGCTTACCCCTGCGCAAACGCACTTAAACATGCTTACTAGTGCTTATATATGCTTATTACTGCTTGTTTGTGCTTAAACCTGCTTACTTGTCCCTTATTCATTATGACACTGACACTTCACATGTGCATTTAATGCAGTACTCCAGTTCACATTTAAATTGTATTATGTAGGTTATACAGCGGAAAGATGTAAAAATATGTTCATATACAGATTTCACATAGAAAATGATATGTGCTGCAATGGAACTCAGACTGGGAATGTCTGTCCATTAGGCGGATGCTCTAACCACTACACTATTGCTGTGATGCTTCATTTGCATATATATTCCTTATTATCCTCTTCAGCCTTTTCAGCTGCTTTACCTGTAGCTAAGCGATGGGCAAACCCACACACCTACGGTTGGCTGTACTCGGGGTTTTAAAAAAAATTACTACAAGGGTTTCTTCATTTTATTTAAGTGTACTGTTGCTGTTGAACACATGGGGACTGTTGGTGGGAATATGTGGACACTTATGAGAAGTCTCACTCTTTATTTACACATTCTTCTGTTCTACTTTGCAGGGGTGTATTTATTGAGGGCTCTGCTCTCAGACACGCCCCCCTGCACTTATCCACACTTTGTGTAGCATTAGGAGTCCAGGCAGCGTGCCTTCATTAATATGGATGGCATGCTGCCATCCTCCTCTTAAACTGCCGCTTCCATGCAAGACTGTATTAGTCCTGCATGGAAGATTAGTAAATCGGGGGGTTAGGCTCCACCCATTGGAAGTTACACTGCAAACGTCCTGAGCTAAATTGAAGTGAATGAGTTAAAAAGACTAATATTAAAGTCACCATGATTTTTCCTGCAAAAATCAAATTATTTCTTTCTGAAGGAACTAATATATTTGACATGCTGGAAGACACATCCACTTTTGTTAACAGCAATAAACTCCTTAATAATACTAAAGAAATGAATTGGAACAGTATATGTCTCAGGAGACAGAGCAAACTGAATTCCTGGAAAACTGCTTCAAAAATTAAAAAAAAAAATAGTGACTTTCATTCCTTGATTGCAAGACTTTTTATTTTCTGTAACAATGGATTTTTAAATAAAAGGTTGTGTTGGACATTATGCTTCAAAATATATGTAAGTATGTATTTATATTTTACGCTAATACATTTTCATGATGAGGAATATAAATGGTTAGTGTTACCATTTTACTTTTTTTCTAGTGAAAGACATAATGGAGGAATTCAATAAAGCATGCATGGAGTGATTTTCCATGTAGGCATTGTGGCATGTAGCTTACATGGAAGTAAGCAGCCATGCAATGCAGTAAACAGAGCAGAGGGGTGTGCATGAGTGTGCGGACACAGAAGTGTCTGTAGCATACAAATCACCTCATATGCAGCTGAATTGCATGCAAATGAGGGTGCTAGAGTGATCCAGAAAGCAGGTAGGTAGTCCTGCAGACCCTGTATTGGTGTCTGAAATGTACACAGAAAATTTCTGAGTACAAGAATATAAAAATTGATCAGGAGCTGTAAATGCCCATTTAGAAGGTCAGAAATTGCATAGTAAGCACAGATATGTGCAAAACTACTCTGTTTGTCCCAATAATAAAGCAAAATACTACAATATAATTTTTATTTTTTTTAATACCCATATTACATTTGCACAGTGCTCAGCAGTGTGCAAATGTGCCATTATGCAAAAAAAAAATTAAAAGTTTAAAAACAAAATATTAAAAACATGTGAGAATAATGCATTATAAGGCCCTGCACGGAGAATGTACAATGGTAGAGTTCAGTGGTTGTTAAGAAGGCAAGCCCTGGAATAGTGTAGTATCCAGTTTGTGTGCATGGATCTGTGTGCAAATGAGCTAGGGTTACTGAATATCAAAAATGGGCTACTGTGTCCGCAGATAAAATCTGATTAGTCCTAGAACTGTGTTGGTGTCCACAGAAGAGATAGCTGACATAAAAAGGGGGTTGTCATTGTATGTTTAAGAGGACTGGATCTTAGCGACATCTGTTTGTGTGGCATGCCTCACAGCTAAGCTGGGGTGTCTAGTGCCTGCTAAGCTTTGTTTAGCTTTGTAGCACTTATTTTAGTTGGTTTTAATGTGTTTGCACACTGCACCATTGTGCTTAGCAGGGAAGGCAGTAAAAAAAAAAATAGCCTGTGAAAGCCAATCACGTATAAATTACTGATAAACCCTATTCCACTTACACTGGGCCATTGAAACCCCTCAGTGATGTACCTGGCAGGCAGCATGCATTATAGTTATCCAATCACACAGGCTGCATCTGCAGCAGATGACTATAAAGTATGCATACATCTTCCAATTAGATTTCTCCTGCATATTCAGCACCATTGGAGTGCAGACCTGGGAATTTTAACTGACAGAATGCTAGGGGCTGCTGCTGCTCTGCTACATATGTATGTCCTAGATGCTGAGATCAGTACTGATGTTGCTGCTGACAATAGGCCTAGACTGAGCAGAAGAGTGTTCAGGCCCAGGGTAACCTTCCAGGAGCTACATGAGCTAGAGATTGTTGAGCACTACAGGGTGGACACTGACATACTACAAGAACTCACCGAGCTATGCCACCCTCAACTCAGACCCAGAGCCAACAGAGGGGAACCCGTCCCAGTGTAAACAAAGGTATGTTTAGCCCTTAGAATACTAGCTACAGGTATTTTTCAAATACCAACTGGGGACCTGATGGCGGTCTCACAGGCATCAGTATCCAGGGTAGTCCACCAGTTCCTGGCTGCCATGCAAACACATTCCAGTGATCACATATTTACCCTGCACCCCTGAGGATAGGGCCAGCAGTATGCACCTCTTCTACCATGTAGCACACTACTCTGAGGTACTGGGTGCCAAAGACTGCACTCATGTACACATCAAAGCACCGACTGGTGAGGAGGGTAGAGTCTACATCAACCACAAGGGGTATCACTCCATCAACTGCCTGGTCATGTGCAATGCCCAAGGCATTATCATGAATGTGTGTGCTGGCAGCCCTGAGCATTATCAGGGGGGATATGCCATATGACCATCTGCTGAGGGATGCTGGTTACACACTGGAACTGTGGATGATGACACCCATCAGAAATGCACACACACTTACTGAAGAATGCCATAATGAGGCACACACCCACACACACACACACACACACACACACACACACACACACACACACACACACACACACACACACACACTCACACACACACACTAGGAAAGTCATAGAGCATGTGTTTGGGATGCTCAAGTCATGGTTCCAGTGCATTGATATATCTGGTGGAGCCCTGCAGTACTCTCCAGCCACATGTGCACAGATGTTCACACTGTGTACCATGCTACAAAATATGATTCTATGGAAACAGCTGAGACAGGATCAGCACAAGGAAGGGAGAGGCAGCTCCCCATCACTTCCAAGGTCCCCACACCCACAGGGGGACTCAGAAGAGGAATGCCCTGAGGCTGTCCTTGTAGGTAGATGTAGGTGTGCCCAGTATGCCCTGGCCTTTGCTAAGAGGTAATGCATAGATCATGCACTGACAACCTAGGGTCCTAGGGACTGACACCTTACTCTGACTGACATATATAGTAAAAAGGTTGCAAACCACATAACACAACCTGTATTTCAACATGTATTGGCTGTACTGCATGCATCAGACAGAGTCAGCTCTGCAAAACAGGTATCTCAATTCCTGCATTCACTAGGTAAGTCACTCTCCTTTACAACAAATGTACAGGGTACTACACTACAATAGCATATGTATGGAACTGCTGCATGTATGCAAGGGAATGGCTTGGGCTACTGGAATACTTGCAGAGACCTAACAGCTATATGGGACAACAAATACTCTGCCCAGTACTGACTGCCCCATAATATAAAGTAGACCACAAGGCAGCAAAACCCACTGCAGTATGCAAGGGAAATTCCAAGCAGTGGGGTCATAAGACAGAATCACTAGTGTTAATGCCAGAGTCCCCTACCCCCAACACATCAGTGTTCCCATAAAACTGCAGTAACAGTATTTTTGCATGGATATCTCAGCAGACCACACAATCCCAGGGCCGTCCCAAACAACCTGGCTACATATTCTAATTTTCACAATATGAAGAGGTCAAAGTGTTATGTTTGTCTGTTGTTAATACTGTGAGGAAGTAAACCTCATGTTCTGGTGGCTGGTGTGGCTCAGTTGGCTAAGTACAGTAGCATGGTTGATGATGTTCATGGTTTGAAGCTGGTTGCACCTACGACTTTTGCATATGAGGTACTCCTATGGTTGGAGTCCTACAGACTGTTAATATGCCTAAATCTATTACTGCAAGACAGCTGGACAAAGACAGAGACCATGGAGGGAAATAGGGCCAAACCTACAGACATTATACATGTACTAATTAACCTAGAAGGTGGTTAGTATAACAGCAGGTTGCAACAGGTCAGAGTAGCAGCAGGATGTAAAGGCCATCACTTAACTGTGTCAGTGCTTACAACAATTCAGTGGGCTCCATTTAGTACTATAGTACAGAAAAACACAATTGTATGAGGAACAAAGCAGACATATGGGGTGGAATCCTGGACATCCTGCTAAAATATGCACAGTGAGAGGTGTGAAGACTGTCACCCTGTGTGTGGTGCGACATCATGTACCTTGGTAAAATCATACCTACAACCACTTACAGCAGGAAATATGGACAAAGCCATGAACAGTAGTAGGGCAAAGGCCCAACTATAAGGAGAAGGATTAACTACTGGCCAGACAAATGTAGAAAGTGCAGAGAATAACAGGTCGTGCAGTAGCATGGGTGTCCTGGTGTGTATGAAGTCACTAACTCAAATGTCTGGCATCATTTCCTAATGTCAATCTATAATGATTTGCCACTGTTGTACCAGAAAATCACAATGCTATGTAAAACGTACCATACATATGATACAACACTATGTTCAGTCTTTTAAAATCTGTACAGTCGATAGGTATGAGTCATATAATATGTATAGCACACAGTCAAGGAATCCCTTAGTCAAAATATAAGGGGAGGTGCTGAACTGTTGAATCAGGTACTGGAGCCAATTGGCTGCAGCACATGAAATCATGGACTGGAGTACAGGTAGATCAGTCCTGGAGTCACCTTGTAAATACTGACAGTCACACTGGGCATGTTTCTACATCTAGCTAACACACAGCTACACCTAAGTTGAAATCCCTGTTTTTTATATTCATATATATATATATATATATATATATATATATATATATATATATATATATATACACACACACACACACACACACACACACACACACACACACACACACACACACACACACACACTCACACGCACACACACACACACACACACACACACACACACACACACACACACACACACACACGTGCATATGTGTGTGGGGCTGTACGAATGTGCACACTCACACACAGAATGCTGGGTTTATCTGCATCTACACACACAACAGTTGTCTGAAGGGAAAACACCAAGGCCGCATAACTACATATTCCACCCAGACACAGAAACCTGTGCCTGTAGAATATCACCCTGTAGACAGACAAGGGTGAGCTGGTAATGTAATGTGCAAAGGCTTCAACTCAGAACTTGGACAGGTCACATTTTCACTGGCCAATTGTCCACTTAGCAATCTGCAACCAGCCAGAAATGGTGATACTGTTAACTGTACACACATAGCAGGGGTATTAACGGGTACTCCACTGCTAGGACAGTAGATACAATAACAGCATAAAGCAGGTTCACTCTGCAGGCCACACATGCTGTGTAATGTGTGTGTGTGTGTGTGTGTGTGTGTGTGTGTGTGTGTGTGTGTGTGTGTGTGTGTGTGTGTGTGTGTGTGAGTGTAGATACTTCCTTACAGCAGCACAAACATGCCTATATAGCCTATGTCTGTGCAATGGTCAATCATTTTATGGCCCTGTGACTAATGTCCTCCTCAACATCATTCTCCCTGTCAACACCTGCTGATGTCATCCACCTTAACAGCACTGGTCGTCAATCTCAAAGCAAATAAGCTCTATGGTGTATGCAATAAGTATGTAGTGCTCTAGTGTATACTTATAGGTAGGTAGGGATTCTAATTTCGCAGCAGGCAACTCTGTGTGTGCAGGGGGGTTAGAATCTTTCAATAGATATCTGTGTGGGTGTGTGTAAGTATATCCCCTTATAGCAGTGTACATATGCCTATCTCTCTGTAATGGTTATACTTTTTCAGGCCCTGTGACAACCTGCCAGCCTCTCCATTGACCTCATTTACAAGGCCTGCTGATGTCATCCCACCTTAACTGCACTGGCTGACAATCTCAAAACAGGTAAGCTCTGTGGCGCATGCAATAAGTATGTAGTAATCTAGTGTGTACTAATAGATAGGTAGGGGTTCAAATGTCAATAAGTGCAACTCTATGCGTGCAAGTGTACAAATATGTTCCCATGCAGCGCAAACCATATGGGTGTGCAATTTTCATGCATTTTACTTCCTGGTCAGTACCTGCAGGCTCTAAATAGCCCACATCTACCTAAGCATAAATGCTATCTGCCACCACCTATATTTGTATGTACAGAACACCCAGGTGACATTTATGAAGGGTAGCAGGCCTTGTCATAGGATATGCATGCATGATCATGCTGACTGCCCCCCACTTTCCCTGACATACTGTTCTACAGAGATGCAATCTCCCCTCCTACATCTCAAACCTGGGCACCTGTTAATTACAGCACTAGTCCACTAGGCCACAAGTCTCTGAGCTAATGCAGGTGCTTCAACCAACATATACTGATTGCCACTGACACACTGCAAGTACATATAATGGGAGAAATGGGAGTGTGCTTGTGACTGTGATGCAAACACTACCCCAGTACACAGCCAATAAATAATAATGGATGTAAGTTAGACTGGGATAGCAGGTATGTCTGTCAACTGTACAGACTGATGCAGAATGTCCACAGGTTTGTCCCCTAGTTTTGGCAGAGTTTTCACAAAAAACATATATGTCTGGTAAAGTACTGACAAGTTACAAAAGACTGAGGTTAGAAAATCATGACACACATTTGAGTGTCACACTTTACACCCTTCAGAAAACATATGCTAATGCAAATCCCGTGTCACAGACTGTATGCATGCACATGTATCTTGCAAAGACACCTTCTACAGCAGTAACTTGCTAGCTCAGTCTGTTAAATGCCTTACATGCATTACAATTTGCCACTCACAGTCCTGAGTTTGAATCCAGTGTGTTGCACTTCAACTGCATTGCTGTGAATACAGCAAATAATGACTGAGTCATGAAATTTTAACCAAAACTGGTTGCTGTTACTGAATTAACTGCTACCCATGTTTGCAAGTCAAAGACCTGTAGGTAGGGAATACTGCACGTATTTGTATAACCTACCTATATGTAGCCTACTACTCTCTGATTGGCACTGTTACATAACAGATGAACCTTAAGCACATGCCTTGACTGGACTGTTATGGGTCCTCTCACCCTGGCTCTGCTGTAATGACAGAGCTGATACTGCTCCCTCAGTGACACATACACCTTGCTGCCCTACAAAGTTTTCACACTCCCACCTATGTGTCTAGGCTGCAGTAGCAGCTACAGCCTGCAACATATGCAGCTGTATGTTAAGCTATCTGCTACAGTCCTACCATACCTCAAAACCCCCTAGAACAAGGGATCCAGACAACACCCATACATTAAGAGGGAGGCAAAGGTCTAGCAACAGGGACATGTTTCAAAGTTTTCCCCTACAAACATAGTGAGATGATAGACTAGCAGCTATTGCAGAGGCATGCATATTCTGATGGGTAAGATGTCTGACACTCACATGTCTCTTCCCCCTTACTGACCTCAACCCACAATGTTTAACACTGAACTGTCAGATAATCACAATGTCATTTAACAGTGGCCAAACATAGCATACAAAACTGTGGACATACATCATAAATCTCAACAGTGGACAGTATTTGTACCTACCCTCTGTGATGTTGTAGTCTTCTCACCTCACTGATGTCCATCTCAAAGACATATAAGGGGGCCAAGGCCTACATGAAGGGTTTAAATATTGCACTGTGATGTCATGTCATTTGTTAATGAAAGTGCAACCCTGCTGTCTTTTATGCAATTAGCAAGTCTGAGCCATGGATTGGTGCACAAGTAATTACCTGTTAATGAGCATGACCTACATAAGTCAAGCAGATGTCTTTGGGAAACAGCTCTGTAAGTTGTTTTACCAAGACAGAGTATGAGTTAGCAAGCTGTTTTCAAGAGGATTTGTTCACATACTGATTACATCACTCTACCAGGTATGTCATACAAGTCCCCATATAATGGGATGCAGATGGGAGGTTGGAGTTATGGGGAATAGGGATTACAACTGTAGGTCTGTAGTACATCTATGGCATTGACATGTTGGTGATACTCTGCTGTCCAACAGCTACAAGCATGCCTCTCAACTGTGCCAACTGTGAATGAAATCACAGCTCTGGCCCTCTCACTCCCTCCTACAACAGTCAACTCCTGTACAAAAGCTACCAGATTGTGAGTTACATATATTACCAGTACGTAAGGGTGGACACAGCTGTCATATGATGTACTGTCATTCAGCTCCTCTCAGTCTGTGAATGTCACACAGGAATAGTTCAGACATTGTAATGGTGTCCCTGACTGTCCCTGATGTACTCTAGCTAGGTCACTGTTTTGTCGACATTCATATCTCACCACTTGACAGCTACGGCTAACATACCTGGCAACCCCCTACAGCAGGAATTCTGGTCATAGCCATTATTAGTTGGAGGACACACGTCCAACCTCAGTGACAGAGTGTACATATTGATCATACAAAGCAAGATTGTGGCTAGAATAACAGATATTACTGTAGCTTACGCTTTTGCTGGGGGTTCTGGCATGTGATAGCCAGATTCTCTATATGCTGACAACAACCAGCAAGTATTGGCCAACCACTGGCCAGACATCTGCATGTTAATGCCAACAAGAATCTCATATATCAGGCACATGTACACATGCTGCAAACATCTGTGTACTTGACAGGTATGATGCCTACAGGGAAGATATACTACAGCAGGTTTGCATTGCTGTCTGTCATTGTGGAACACTGATGTCACTGGACTGTCCCTATATACATACAATAACGCACACCAATGTGTCTGACAGTGGCTGTATGACATAGTAGTGAGACTATGCCCATAGGGGACACACCAAAGTAGATGGCATTGATGGGTTTGGAGGCATACAGCACATTATGTCATGGCACACAGGGACATACCAGTATTGCTACTATGTCGGTGATAGCCACATAAATAGTGTGCTGATAGACTGCGGGCTATGACGTGGGAGGTAGCAGTGGATAGTGCAGGCCATTTTGGTTGTGCTGGGTCTGTACATAGTGGAGATCTGCTTAGCTGGTCATGTGATGTATTCCCCTCTTGATTTCTTTCAGGACGGATGTATCAAAGGAGGAACCCACCATTTTCAGATGCTGAAAACATTGTTATCCTGGATGGCCTCAGACTGCATCATAGTATTCTGCTGTCCAGGAGTCACCAGCATCGTGAACAACATGCAACACTGTGGGCTGACCTTATCACAGCAGTCAACTAAATAGGGCTACAGGACAGAACCTAGGAGCAGGTCGAACACTGGGCAACAGATATGGTCAAAGCTGCACGGCAAGGGGCTGCCACTGTGGCCATGGATCATACTGCCACTGGTGGAGGGCCTGTTGAAGGATGACCACTCTCGGCTACAGAGGCATTCCTGGAAACCTGTGTTCATATGCCAGATCCAAATGATCCATCACCCTATACATCATGGAGGTGGGTGGTACAACATCCACATCAGAGGAGTGTCCAGGTAGGCTTCCTGTGTTGTTCATCACTGTAATACTGTATCAGTCATTGTGGGAGCCTCTGCATACCAGTACATGGGTGTCAGGTCTATCTGCTTTGGGGGGTTGGTTTTAACCCACAGTTGTTCACACATACTGAGAATGTCAGCGATGTAGGCAGTATCATGTTAGCTACTGTACATCTTGGTATATGCACATATTACCTTGTAACAATGCCACATTTGGTATTGCTGACAATTCCTCTTCCTCACATTTCCATAGGTACATCAGGTGTAGCTAGAGTCCAAGGTACTGTACCTGGTAAGTATAATACTGTTGTCTTATGGATCATATATACCCTAAGAATGTTAAGGGCTGCCATTTTTACCTAAGCACAACTGTTTTGCTTAGCCAGTGTACAATACTTGCATGTTCTATTTTGGAGTGGTTAACTGAAGTGCATTGAATGGGTAATCACAGTTGTGTGTTTGCAGGAGCAGTAGCACATTTGCACTTATTGTTGAGAAGGTCTATGCAGTCTGCTAAACAGGAGGCAATCACTCACAGATACCTGTTTACACACAATATGCAGATGGCACATACCTGAGGCAGTGATACTATAACTAGATTAGTATGCTCAAGACGGGTGCACTGTGTTTTAGGTTTAGATCTATCAGATACACTGATATATTGCTTATCTGACAGGTGTATAGTAGTGACAACATTAACTGGATGTAGCTGCAGTGTATGTTATAAGGTCTTGTCTTGTCTGTGTATGTTGTAGTCTGTATGTGCATGGGGTCAGAAATAAGATATGGTATGCATAATGCAGTTGTGGCTGCTCAGCTGTGTGTGTGTGTGTGTGTGTGTGTGTGTGTGTGTGTGTGTGTGTGTGTGTGTGTGTGTGTGTGTGTGTGTGTGTGTGTGTGTGTGTGTGTGTGTGTGTGTGTGTGTGTGTGTGTGTGTGTGTGTGTGTGTGTGTATATTGCCGTACATAATAGTGCAGGTAGTAATGTACTTATTTTTGTCTTCTACCTCACAGGTGAATGTAGAGGTTGGAGTCTGTCCCCTGCCCAACCTCATGTCAGTGTCTCATTGGACTCTGATGATGATGATGGTCATGATGAGGCACAGGTGGGGTTGTTGAAGGCTATGTATGTCCCATGGGTTGACATACCACTTCCTCCCCATTGTCCCTGCACACAGTCAGTACGCCCACACATACCAATCCCCTAAAGCCAAAGATATCGGATAGCCAGAGTGTGGCAACATCGAACAGGAGAGTGTGGCAACTATGGCATCAGTGAGTGTAGGCATTGGCCATAGCCAGACAGCTAGTGAGGTCCCATACAGGCAGCTTGACAGGGATGCTTGAAGAAGGACTACTGCCCATTCACCACCTGTCAAAGGTGTCATATCACGGGTCACTGGGTGCATGTTTTGGCCCATCATGGAGGCACAGACACATTCCAAATGCAACATCAAAATGATGCTCAGGATTATGGATGCAGCACAGTCTGACATCTGTGACTCCCTTCACCACATTGGTGATGCCATGGATCATTTCACTGATGTAGTGGACAAATGGTGGGTGAGATATTGTCAGTCCTTGACTACATGTTGTTCATGCTAGAACATCTGGCTGGAGTCGTGCATCAGACACGTGGACTTAGGTTAACATCACCATCTGCTGAGAGTCCACGTGGCCATGCACACTCACACTTCCATAGTAGCAGTACCTCCATCACTACAGAAGGGAGTGTACTGTCCACATCATGACATGGCAGGCCACTGGCACATGGTCCTGGGTTGTCCTGTGGGGACAGGCCCAGCAGACACCAGCTACCATCAGCTGCTAGCACCACATCTGACCCTGGGCATGGTGGCACCAGTGCCATTCCTAGCACACTCAATTCCCAAGTTCATGGCTGGAGATGTGAACTGTCCAGTCTGCCATGTACGGTCCACAACTGTCCACAATATACATGTGCAAGGATACCATTGGGCTTGACTGTGTACATACACGCACTCAAATATCACTGTCACATGCAGGTCACCAGCAGACACACACAGCACCTCTGCTTGTCCCAGCTAGCTAGCACCCCTTCCTAACTCACACACATGCTGTCAACTCTTTGGCACAGTCTAGGCCTCTGGCACCCCCACACCACACCCCATGCATGTGATGATATCTGTGCCACATCCCTGCCATCCATACCATCAATGCAGGGATATGCACATATGTGTCTGATGCACAGTGTGACTACATTACATGTAGTTTTGTAGTGCGGTGTGTGGTCGTGTTATGCCATGATATGTACTGTATGCTGGCATGTGTCATGAGTACTCATCAAGCTTTGTGTACCTTTGTTCCATGATGTTAGATTGGCAGTAGTGCTGCAGAATGACATGTGCCTCACAGAACTGTGTATGTTTTTGTTCCAGGTGTCTGAGCGGCTAAGCTATGGAGACTCGGTGGCAATACAGTGGCACTGGATGTCAAGGCAGCACAGCAGACATATGACATCAGCAAGGTACAGCTATATAATACTAATAAAACACAAGGCCCAACATAACATTTTAGAAAACAACTTATGTTAATAGTAAACCATAACCAATGTATAGCAATAATAAATTATGATGAAGATAAGGGATGGGGGGAGAGAGAAATACAGTCTATTAATACAGGTATAGGTGATATAGTTTGCAACAGTACTGTTATATACTCTACAGGTCTGTCCTTCCTTTATGTATAACAGTGTCCTATAGCTGCTGTAGCATGTAAATACCTCTCAAACTGTCAGCATGGGACAGTATGGGCCAAGCAGTAACACCTACAGGTACAGAACTACAGAGGACTATTACATGTCAGGTGGATCTATATACCTACCAAGGTGTGCCGTGGACTGATGTAGTGTGACTGTGCTATTGACATAATCATGTTGATGATAGATTTGTGACAGAGGGAGTAGGCAACAGTGATTACAGTCCATGACAGCATGACACTTAAGAGACATGTATCATGTACAATACAGAGAGTAAACAACTATCATGCTGTCCTTGTCAGGCATGAGGTTAGACCATCAGCAAAGGTTCACAGACACACCAGGCGTACAGCCATACCAAGATTACAGATTTTATTTATTGTATTATCTTTTATTACTATTGTACTTGGCGCCTTTATTTTATGACGTCTTATCACATTCCTGATCAATGCTGTTATATCTGAACACACAAATTATTAACCCATAATAAGGGCTACTCCACCCATTTACCTGTAATTCCCGTGGTGAGAACATCTGCTAACAATACATAACTGATTCAGTAATATTCATTAGTACTTGTCACTGGATTCAAACTCATGTCTGTGTGTGTCCAAATGTATATCAGACACAGCATTTAACAAACTGAGCTACTGAGCCACTGCTGACTATTGACTGACTGATACAAAATATGACCTAGTAATAGTAGTACAGCTTTATACAAGACTGCAGAGAGTGTTGAACACACATGCATGATATTCACTCATGACAGAGATACCAAGTAAACTGCACATTAATACATAGAATGCAGGTGTACACAATAAATTCTTTGCTGGTGGAAATATCTGTGACATGTACAAACCATATCAGAGTATTGATTGGCTACCTGACCAATATACAGTTGCAGAAAGTATATTTGCAGTCTACAGCTATTCCAGTTTCATACTTGCCTGCAGCACCATACCTCGGACCAGGAATGCATGTAGCTGAAATGCAACGGTTAACACAAGACAATCCTGATATACACAATATACCTTGGGTGTTCCTGGTATAGCTTCAGATGTTAGTGCAGAACAAATGTCATAATGCATATATCTTATAGTACAGTTCTAAATCTACAGTTTAACATAGCACTCTTTCTTAGCTACACCTTGAGTTAGTAAATGGTATTCTTTGTGTTTTTATTTCAGAGAAGATGTCAAACTCGATGTCATGAACAACAGCCCTATTACACACATATTGCACAACACAACTTTATTAGGTGTTCCTTCATGCAGTTATTGGTATATTTTCGATTCTTTATTGCAAAACAGTTGATATAATGCAGGTGTTGCAATACAGCTGTAATTCCACAATTATTGCAGTTGAAAATTTATTTCATTAAGATGATCAGGTTTAATGCTTTAATCTTCCCTGTTTATTGCACTATAGTTGGCAGTAGTCAGTTATTGCAGTATAGGTCTATGTCCACATTCATTGCAATACATAAATCTGTACTTTATGTAACTACTGGCAGTGAATGAATTAAACTATCTTGCGTATTTGACTATAGATTGCAAATTAATCTGTACTCACCACACTGATGGTGCAACCTGGACAGATGCCCTGCATGTGATTCTAGGTTATGAGGTCTGTCCTCTGCAGCTGTAGGGAGAGAGGCACACCATTATGCATACCTGTCTATCATGCATTCAGAACAGGCATTGGTAAAACAATGCTGATGGTACTTACAAACATGTGAGGCATTCCCATCCTGAGCATCCTGGACCCAGGTGTCCAGAAGTTCCCCTTCTGACACTTCAGATCATCATAGTGGTGATGGACCTGCTCATCTATGCAGGGGATACCTGTAGCACTTTTTAGATAGCATGCCAGCTGGTCCCTGGTGTCTGCCTTGTACTCTGATCCATGGAACTGGCCCTGCAGCAGCCGGTGTTTATGGTCTTACACTAAGAGTCTAAACATGACCCTGGACTCCAGAATGCCCCACCTCTGCACCCTGAAGCACACACCATCTTCAACACCTGCATTGTTGCTGCACAGTTTAAACTCCAACTGTCTATGCTGTATTCCCACTTGTTTCACTTAATATGGCCTGTTTTCTTGCCCTTACACACATTTGGGCCATTTTTAAAAATGTGGCACATCACTTAGCACTGTGCAAACCAGATTTCAAAATAATTGGCATAATTTATCTTGCAAAAATAATTGCTTGATTTCCCTTCCATGTATTCAACCCCCACACCTACTGCACAGGAGGCCAAAACTCTATCCACTTGGCTACATGGATATGTAGAAGGTTGCTATACTTTTACATATACCTCTCAGCTATATTTGAGCACTGCTAAGCACCTTGCCACGGTACATATACCCGCTCAGCTATGCTTAAACTTGAACTTTGAGCCATAAATGAAATGCATCCAGTTTCAATTTTAGAAATGCCTGGCATGTATCCATTGCTGTGTGCCGCACCACACAAACTTTAAAAAAATTAAATAAATTAATTAATTAAATAAATAAATAAAAATTATAAGGTTGAATGTATTGCTATCAGGCACTTGGACAGTGCAGGGGGTGTGTTACACATCTACAGACACAGTTAGTGACACACTACCTACACTAATTCAATACTGCCTTACCTGTCTCTCCCTTAGTAATGCAAATTCATTAATATGCATGGCATGCTACCGAGGGGGATCTGCATACACAGACACAGAAACATCCTTGTAGGCTCTACACTATTTTTACATGGATGTTATTAAATATGGGGGAATATCTTTAATTTACCTAAACTTATAATTGTATTTCTAAATGTTAAATAAATATTTCCTGTAAGAGAATGTCATTAACTTATAAGCAACAGAACTGGTAACTTTAAGACTATATATATATATATATATATATATATATATATATATATATATATATATATATAGTCTATATATAAAGATAAAAGGCTGAGATGTATGGGGTGGAGGAGATGCACCATGCATTCTGGGAGAAGTGAATGAGGAGGAGAAATTCCTGTCTGGCAGTTATTTATATATTCATTCATTCATTCATTCATTCATTCATTCATTCATTCATTCATTTGCTTTCTGTAATCAAACACCTGACACATGAAGTCACAGCTATTCAAGTGTCTGCAATTGTTGGTCATGTGTGTGTGTGTGTGTGTGTGTGTGTGTGTGTGTGTGTGTGTGTGTGTGTAGGGTGCTGTAGGGGTTAAAATGAATTAATCTTGCCAGTAGTTATTATTTTTATTTTATTACATTCTGGTATCTGAAATATATGCAATCAAGAAAGTTGGTTTTATTTACTCGGTATAGGGGTTGTCTGTAGATGGAAGTGATTGATGCTGTTGCCATTCTTTCAAGTTAAGCAGTCATTTGTCAGCGAGGTGATCTGAATTTATATTAAGCCAGATAGTGGCTATTTTAAGGCAATTGGATGTCTTAGATGTGCACATTCAATAAAGTGGCTGTTATTGATAAGTATAGGGATTTTTGTGAAGAAAATCCTGATTGTGGTTGGAGAGGGGTTGCAGTGAGTCAAACATTTAGTTAGTAGTTTATATATTTCTTTTAAATTCCATCCCAGTCAAAACATCAGCATTGTACTCAGTATAGTGGCTGTCTTTGATGGTTAGGGTAGGGTGTGTCTGACAGCAGCTGATTACGGGCAGATTGTTGCACTGAGTAGCATCATCATTATTTAATAATGTCTGGTTCTGTGGTTGTATTTGTGTCAATGACTCTGTGTGGAGTTATCCTATACTACTTGTCTCTGTGTGAGTCTTATCCATACACTTTGATTTCTTCTTCCAAACTCTCAGCTGTAGAGTACATGCATCTTGCCATTTGTACTTTTACTTTCACCCTGAGCTAACATCAGAAGGGCACCCCCTTTGGAGGGGCAGTAAGGCTGGCAGTACTATTAAACAGAATTTATATATCTTTGCCTTTGTTTCCTTAGTTTACTGAGGAGCCACATGTTTGTTAACTTCCAACTTTAGGCTTGAGGTACATCTCATTTTTCTTTGAAGGAAAACTATAAGACTGGTGTTTTCCTTTAATCTTGTTTTTTTTCATTAAATCAAAAAGTAATTAAACAGCTCTAAGATGTACATGAGAGCATTTTGAACCATATGGTTCCTGGGTGCCTTACAGCCCCATATCCCAAGCTTAATTTAGTTGCTTCCTCCAGACTTACTGCAGTAGAATCTTGTCTGGTTAGGGTGTGCTAAAAGCATGGGGGAAGCTAAAAACTAATACAACATGAGAAAAAGCAAGAAAGAAGTATCTAGTAATACAGCATGTGAAAAACAAGTAACTACCTGAATGATGTGAGACTAAAACAATGGGAAAATGGGAAGGAAATAACAGATGTGAAGAAAGGGGGATCAGTGTGCAGCAGGGGGAGCCCATGGAGTCTTTTCTCTAGGGCTCTATTTCACATAAGGCTGGTCATGTTGATTATAGTCAGACATATAAGACCTATGCAGTTGGTAAAGTGGAAATAATGAGTGGGTACATACTGAAGCAGTCTATGGAAGAAAATGAATGACTGCTGTTTGATCATAGGTAATTGTCATTGATGTACTGTAATAGTGTGCCACCCCATTTCAGTTAAGCCAAGCTATTTAACTGCTTCCGGCAGCAGCTCCCCTTGCTTTGAGGTCACCAGCCACCACTAGTTTAAAATAACTTCATACTTATAGCATGCATGATTGTTTTATAGTCAGAGTAACTGTAATTGTTTAAAGTTTGTTTTTGTTGAGATACAAAGTAGTTCAGTTTCAAAGAATTGTTGACTAGTACTTAGGCTGCTTGTATTACATTTAAAGTAGTTCAAACTCTGATTAGGTGGAAGCATGTCTCTTTTCAACTTTATATAATTGCATAGTCAGAATATTTAATGCTGCTTTACGTTTAGAAAAATAAGTGTTATCAAGTTGTGATAAATCCAAACCAATTTAGATTTTTTTTTAATAATTTATTTATTTTGATTTGTTAACTGGAGTAAGGCAATAATTACAAAGTATCAAGATTAGGCTCAATGTGTGGGAAAGAAAAAGCAGAAAAAAAATTACAACAGTAATAATTAAATAGGATAATAACGTGTATAAAACAGTGATGACAGTGAAGTTGCTCAACCATAACTAGAAAATAAAATTGCAATAATGAGAAGAGACTTAAGAGCAAGGCTGAAATTAAGAAATAAGGCCTGGACTGCCTTTTTTGCAGTTAAACAGAGAGGCAGTCTAAGTAACTAGGCAGGCTAATTGATAGAATCTCAACAAGCAATAATGCATGATACGGTGTGTGTTAATGTGTAATTAATGCCCATGCAGCGCTGTTGTGAGACTCGATGCCACAGGCAGACACACATACATTCTCTCACACATGCTTTATTTTATTTTACTTTTTTTTTTTATTTTACATTCACTAAACAGCAAAATCACTGCTTAGTGAGTGTAAAATAACAGCTTGCTCACTCTCACTTTCACTGACATGCATGCATGCACTCTCACACACCCACATACACACACACACACACATGCACAAACACACACACCCACACACGCACACACACACACACACGCACACACACACACACACACACACACACACACACACACACACACACACACACACACACACACACACACACACACACACACACACACACACACACACACCCTCTGCTCCTCAATTATTTTTTGCTTTTTCTAAAATTCTTACCCTAAGACAATGATAGGCATGTGGAGGAGCCTATGAGTATTGAGGGCCTTGTTGCTTAAGCTTCAAAGTTGTACCAGTTAATGTTTTAGTACTAGAAGAGCAATGATTTTTAAGGATGTTGGTTTTCAGGTGTTGGAAAATTTTAAGTCCAGTATCTCATGAAAATTAATGCATGGTCTGCTTGTGTTACAGTACCAAATACTACCTGTAGAAAAATTAGATATGCAGAATAAGGAGGATTATTCTAGTTGGAAAAGTTTACCTGGATGTTTGGTTTATGTACTTTCATTCTTTTCAGATTAGAAGAAGGGCACACACACACACACACACACATATATATATATATATATATATATATATATATATATATATATATATATATATATATATATACATTTAATGAATCTTAGGCCACATGCAGATCAAGACCTACATTATATAGAAGGCATACTTTATTAATATATTAATAAAGCAGTTAAAAGAATGAGTATTAGAAATGGAGTGAAATCAGTTCAGACTTTGAATATTAACTGAAAAAATAAACAATTTGCTTAAGATAAGCAAAATGGTAAAGGTTTAAATTTGTTTGCCTTAGTTTGGAAGAAATGTAAGTATTGTTAGGTTGGGGCTGTCTGTGTAGGTGGCAAGGCATAAAGATGAACTGATCAGAATGAAAGAGTGGATAGAGTTGCATGTGGTGGAGGAATTGTTATTTAAGGCTGGGTGCTGTCTAAGCACAAATAATGTGGTAGTCTAAGCTATGAGTGGGAGTAAAACTTTAAGGAAATGTGTTTAAAGCATGAGCTTTCAAGAAATGGACAACGGTATTTGGAGTACTAGGGCAGCCATAGACTGCACATATGCTACTATCAAGGACTGACCTGATACAGAAAGACTGCTATATATTAACAGGAAGGGTTTCCAAACCATGAACTGGCCAGTAGTCACTCATAGGATTTACACATCTGGTATTCACCCAGACTTTAAATAAAATGATTGCAGGGGTACTTGCCACAGGTTAACCTGGTTGTTAGGTGCATATACATTAGATGTTCAAGTCTGTACACACATGTGCTATGCAAATAGGGATCAGGGACATATAATATGCGGTTTGCCTTTTGTTTTGGGTGATGCCAGATATACCCTAGAACCCAAGTTGATGATCCAATACATGGCCCTCCAGAACATGCAAGAAATGGCATATAAGACAGCCCATGTGGAAGAATAAAATGTGGTAGTCTATCTATTCAGACTACTAAAGAGAAGCACCAAATGTCTAGACACCTCAGAAGAGGCAATGCAATAAAGTCCAGGCATATACATAGCTTCATAGATTAGTACTAGGCTACCTGCCCTTGCAAGCCATTTAAGCCTAGCCAATTGTCCCCTGTGAGATTCAAACCCTGTACCTTGCGTTTGTAAGGCAAACACCTTAACCATTAGTCCCAGCAATATTTTTGCTGGGTGTGCCTTGCTTAAAAACATATAGACCTTTGCTCCCCTACAACATTCACTATATCCTGAAGTAGCACTATTTCTCCCTCATCTTATAGGTTGAGAAGCCTATTCATTTAACAATTAGCTTATAAAACATAACACAAAGCATTCACTCCACTGCCATCCATCACTTTGAACCCTTATCACATATGTTTTTTTATCCTTCAGTGATGTCTTTATCTAACTCCTCCTTCTTACCCTATGATACCTTAGCATCTTTAATATTCTCTCGTCCTGCGTCTTTTGTCTTCCTACACTTACTTGTAAAATTCTACATCCACTTCCCTCCTTTCCTCGTCTGTATCTATTAATCATCAATGTGTACCACATCTTGCCTTCTCTGTTCTCACTGCAATATTAAGCTTCTCCTTACCTTCTCTACTTGAGATCAACAAATATCTTTCATTCTTTTTTTTTTTTCATTTATACAGTTAACTTCTTCACTTGCTGCCCTCATTTTCACTGCATCTCGCTTTTGTCTCACCTCTTTTTTTTTTTTTTTTTAAGTCTCTGGCATCTTCTGCCCTGAACCATCAGTGTAAGTCAGCCACTCCTTTCTTGTCTTTATTCAAACACTACCTCTTATTGTCACCATCTTCTATTACCTAACTATTGTTATATTATTCTTTCTTCATTTTGGACTATATTCCTGCATACCATTCATCCTTCATCTAAATTTTCTGTACTCCCTGATTAATCATCATTCTTGAGAACTGCTACTGTCAACCCTAGTCTAATACACATTTCTCTACCTGCAGACTCAGTCTTGTTATCATGTAGCATTCCTTTCTTTTTCACTGTTCACACTTTAGTAGCAGCAGTCCAATAGTTCTACTAACAGGCTGCACTTTACACATCATGAATGTAATAAATCTATTTCATTGTTTTCACATGTTTTTCTTCACATATATGTCCAACCTTAACCCACATCCTAATTAACTCACCCTACTTATTATGTTATACTGCCTTCCACAAAAAGTGTAATATCTCTTTTTAGTAGCCATATATAAATTCCCCTGATGTTGTTAGTGCATATGCTCCACAAGTTGGGTGTGTGATGGATGAGAAAGAAACATTTTAGAGTGAGTTGGATGAAGTGGTGATGACTGTACCCAAGGGTGAGAGAGTGGTGATTGGAACATATTTCAATGGGCATGTAGGTGAAGGGAACAGAGGGGATGAGGAAGTGATGGGTAGGTATGGTGTTAAACAAAGGAATGCAGAAGGTCAGATGGTAGTGGATTTTGCAAAAAGAATGGACATGGCTGTGGTGAATATGTATTTTAACAAGAGGGAGGAGCATAGGGTGATATACAAGAGTGGAGGAAGATGTACACAGGTGGATTATATGTTATGTAGGAGGGCCAGTTTGAAGGAGATTGGAGACTGTAAAGTGGCGGCGGGGGAAAATGTAGTTAGGCAGCATAGGATGGTGGTTTGTAGGATGACTTGGGTAATCAAGAAGAGGAGGAGGAGTGGGAGCACCAAGGATCAAATGGTGGAAATTGAAAAAGGGTAATTGTGAGGTGGAGTTCAGGGATGAGTTAAGACAGGCACTGGGTGGCAGTGATGAGTTACCAAATAACTGGGTAACTACAGCAGAGCTAGTAAGGGAGACAGCTAGAAAGGTGCTTGGTATGACATCTGGACAGAGGAAGGATGACAAGTAGATATGGTGGTGGAATGAGGAAGTACAGGAGAGTATACAGAGAAAGAGGTTGGCAAAGAAGAAGTGAGATTGTCAGAGAGATGAAGAAAGTAGACAGGAGTATAAGGAGATGAGGTGCATGGCAAAGAGAGAGGTGGCGAAGGCTAAGGATAAGGCATATGAAGAGTTGTATGAAAGGTTGGACACTAAGGAGGGAGAAAAGGACCTGTACCAATTGACTAGACAGGGGGACCGAGCTAGGAAAGATGTGCAGCAGGTAAAGGTGATAAAGGATAATGAGGGAAACATACTCACAAGTGAGGAGAGTGTGTTCAGGAGATGGAAAGAGTACTTTGAGGGGTTGATCAATGAAGAGAATGAGAGGGAGAGAAGGTTGGATGATGTGGGAATAGTGAATCATGAAGTACAATGGATTAGCAAGGAGGAAGTAAGGATAGCTATTAAGAGGATGAAGAATGGAAAGGCTGTTGGTCCAGATGACATACCTGTAGAAGCATGGAGGTCTTTAGGTGAAATGGCAGTGGAGTTTTTAACCAGATTGTTTAATGAAATCTTGGAAAGTGAGAGGATGCCTGAGGAATGGAGAAAAAGTGTTTTGGTACCGATTTTTAATAATAAGGGTGATGTGCAGAGCTGTAGTAACTACAGAGGGATTAAATTGATCAGTCACAGCATGAAGTTATGAGAAAGAGTAGTGGAAGCTAGGTTAAGAAGAGACGTGATGATTAGTGATCAGCAGTATGGTTTCATGCTGGGAAAGAGCACTACAGATGTGATGTTTGCTCTGAGAGTGTTGATGGAGAAGTACAGAGAAGGTCAGAAGGAGTTGCATTGTGTTTTTGTAGACTTAGAGAAAGCATATGACAGGGTGCCTAGAGAGGAGTTGTGGTATTGTATGAGGACATCAGGAGTGTCAGAGAAGTATGTAAGAGTGGTACAGGATATGTATGAGGGTAATGTGACAGTGGTGAGATTTGCAGTGGGAGTGATGGATGCATTTAAGGTGGAGGTGGGATTACATTAAGGATCAACTCTGAGCCCTTTCTTATTTGCAATGGTGATGGAAAGGTTGACAGACGAGATCAGACAGGAGTCTCTGTGGACTATGATGTTTGCAGATTACATTGTTATCTGTAGTGAGAGTAGGGAACAGGTGGAGAAGACCCTGGAGAGATGTAGATATGCTCTAGAGAGAAGAGAAATGAAGGTCAGCAGGACTAAGACAGAATATATGTGTGTGAATGAGAGGGAGGATAGAGGAATGGTGAGGATGCAAGGAGTAGAGGTGGCGAAGATGGATGAGTTTAAATACTTGGGATCAATAGTTCAGAGTAATGGTGAGTGTGGAAGAGAGGTGAAGAAGAGAGTATAGGCAGGATGGAGTGGGTAGAGAAGAGTGTCAGGAGTGATTTCAGACAGATGAGTACCAGTAAGAGTGAAAGGGAAGATCTACAAGCGGGTAGTGAGACCAGCTATGTAATATGGGTTGGAGACAGTGGCATTGACAAAAAGGCAGAAGTTTGAGCTGTATGTGGCAGAGTTAAAGATGTTAAGATTTGCAATGGGTGTGACAAGAGTGGACCGGATTAGGAATAAGTATATTAGAGGGTCAGCCCAGGTTGGAAAGCTTGGAGACAAAGCCAGAGAGGCAAGATTACGTTGGTTTGTACATGTGCTGAGGATGGATGCTGAGTATAGTGGGAAAAAGATGCTAAGGATGAAGCTACCAGGAAACAGGAAAAGAGGAAGGCCTAAGATAAGATTTATGGATGTGGTGAGAGAGGACATGCAGGTGGTTGATGTGACAAAGCAAGATGCAGAGGACAGGAAGAAATGGAAACAGATGATCTGCTGTGGTGACCCCTAACGGGAACAGCCGAAAGAAGATAATATGTTGTATGATATAAATTCCCCTGCTGTCTTATAATACATCATGGAAGTGCCCTCCAAATTCTTTTTTAAACTATCAGACAAAGAGAAAGACGTGGACAATGCATGAAAAAACTAGGACTCGGGTAAATTTCTATAAAAATTAAAAGTTTTTGGAAGCAGAGATCTTGGTCATGGGCTGCAAGAATGCACTTAAGAAGATATATGCTTTAACTAGGTCTCAAACCCAGGCCTTTAAAAATCATAATTACAACTGTTTTAACCATTAAGCTCCTGACATAGGCAGAAATGTTAAAAAGTTTTAAAGCTTTATCTTTCCCTTATATCTACATCATTCACACACAAATAGATGAAAGAGAAAAGAGGAAGTCCAACTGTGTTTTTTTATGTTTATTGATCTATTTACATTATAGCTGATTTTTTTTTGAGTGGTCTAGTCACCAGACCCTGTTCAGCCAAGACCAAAGCTTACTATGGAGTCAATACAAAATTAATAACAACTCTTTCCTCTTACCAGCACAGGGAGGGGAGCTTGCCCCTACCCATCCCCTGCAAAAGACACCAAAACAGTATTTTGTTGGCATTTTTTGGCAAATGCAGTTTGGGGATTCTGAACCTTGGTGCATTCACTTTTATCCACTCATTTCAGAAACATGGTTCTACACCTCACACTGTCTTTAGATCCACAGAGTAATGGTTTAGTTGAAAGATCAATCCAGAATTTTAAATTTTCATTAGATGAGACAACATTTGACAAGAAAGTTCTGTATTTAGGTAGGTCTCTGTAAAACAAAAACACTCCTTTTGACAGATAGAATTAGTAATTCAGCTCCTGAGAATAAGAAGATTATGGTCCCCTTTGCTAGGAGAAAAAAAACAGTTGATTACAGAATAACAGAAGAAGAGGGAAGCTGAAAAAAGTAATGTAAAGACAAAAGCAGAAAACAAACACAGATTCTACTTTTGTGGCAAACCTAAACATCTGCCTATTCTTTTGCAATGTCTGATGTACAATTTTAACAAGAAGAAACAAAAAAGATACTGCAGAAAACAGATAAATCAGCACAATTACATATTCTAGACTGACAGGTATCAATTAGAAATTGCACACGTGTGATAAACAATTCTGATGATCATCCTGTAGAAGAGACACAAGACATTCCGTATCTGTTGTCAAATGATATGAATGATTTGCATAAAATTCAAATGATGTTACTGAAGATTCAGCGAAGAGATAGGTAAATAATAGCTACAAGGACTATTAATGATTTTTAAGATAAAGTCAGCTGGTTAAGCCTAAATGAATATTTAATCTATAATTAGTACTAAGTATATTTCCTAATTAGCACTATATAATGAGTCTAATATTTAATGATAGTAATAACAAAGTGACCCAATAGCAGTAGGCATGTCTGAGGGATTTATTATCTCTAGCACTGCCAGGTCTATAGTATATCCTCGAACGCTTAAAAACGCGAACGCTGATTGATCAAACTTATTTTCGCGAAACAGCAAAATATCGAAGCAGCAGAAACTCAAATTTTTTCCTTGGGAAAAATTCAGTTGTCCGTTTCTGTTGCTTCAGTATTTTCAGTGTTATGGTGGAAAGTTACCGGTCAGATTCAGGTAAGTGTGCGATTGTGTGGATGTGAGTGTTAGGGTGATTTAGGTGAGTTAGGGATAGGGCTCGGGTTAGGTGTGTGTGCAATTGAGTGGACATGAGGGTTAGGGCAGATTTAAGTGAGTTAGGGTTAGGGAGCAAGTGAGGTGAGTGTGCGATAGTGACGGACCTTAGGGTTAGGGTTTGGGTTAAGGTAAGTGGGTAGTTAGTGGTGTGTGCATAGTTTAATGTAGAGTTAGGTATCAGATTTTAGGTGTATGTGTGTGGATTTCTGTTTGTTTGGTGTGCTTGTGTTGTGTGTATGTGTTTTGGATCAGCAGTTTCTTTCCCTGGGAAAAAAATTGCTGATCTGACAGTTCGAGATTGTAAGCTTTCGCTTAAATTAGGTCGATCAATCAGCGTTCGCTTTTTTAAGCGTTTGATGATATAATATAGACCGCACTGACAGTGTTTTACCATCAGGAACATATACTAACTGCTTCATATAAATTTTTAAACAAAATTAACTACAAGCTAAATTAAAAAAAGGAATGAAAGCAGTTGGAGCTCTGAAAAAAATGTTTCATGACCAGTGATGATACAAAGCTGTTCAGCAGCATATCCTGGACATGCTGAGAAGAGCAGAATAGCCTACAGCACAATGCAACCTGCTAAAAACTGGAAGTGGTTCAGACAATATTTTTTGTTCATGGCAGTGGCAAGTGTTTGTGAATATAATTGAGTCAAGGAGCACTCTGTTATTCATTTAATAGTAACAGAAGAAATGAAAATGGGTAAAACTTTACAATCTGTCAGTTATGGGCAGCAACTGATTTAAAAACAAACATTGAAGAAGTCTAAAACTTACAGTAATATAAAGAAAATATCTCAATTTCTGCTTTGCTTAAATGTTGACTTTTTAAAACATATAAGACAAAGAGAAGGGCAGTCTCTCATGATTTGAGAGGAACACGGCTTATAGAATAGAGCAGTCATTGTTAAATTAGAAGAATCATGTAACAGGCACAGTTGTCTATGACAAAACTACTAAAACTTTTAGTGGCTATTTAGTAAACAATATTTGTCTTTGGGGAAATATGAATGAATATGCATACCTGAAACCTGTAGCTAAAGGTAAATAACTGACTTCATTAAAGCAATGGATATGTGTAGAGTAAAATAGTTCAAAAGATGAATTTTGGCAAATGTGTGGATAAAATGCTTACTGTAATAAGTAAGTGTAGATTGTAAAATTAAAAAAATACTAATCTCAAAATGTCCATCCAAATTGGTGGCCACAAAATATTTTGGGTAGAATGAGAAAAGTGATATATTTTAATGCACCATACCTGCTGATCTGCAAGGAAATTCAGATTCCCTTACTTCATATTCACAGATTAACACAATTCCTTTCTTTTTCTAGGGCTCATGTTGTCTGGAGTTTATGCCATCAGTTGGTGCAAAACACTAACAAGTCACATTTAAACCCTGTACTCCAGAGCTCAACTTCTATGCATTCATCAAGCACAAACTGAAAAAGTGAACTATAAGAAGACTAACCCCAGGATTCATGACTCTTCCGTGTAAGAGTAGAGGAGGCTTACACAGAAATGCCAGTGTAAGAATAAGATGGCAGCATGCCATGCATATTAATGAGGGTGCGCTGCCTCAACTCCAAGGCTAACATGGAACATGCATGAGTGTAGGGGGCGTGTCAGACTGCCGAGCAGTCCAAAAATCCATGCCCCTGCAAGTATCACAATAGGGAAATGTCAACTGACATGAGCGAGTCTGCTCAAATGTGTACATACCCAACACTATACTCCCCCACATTCTAAACCCCAGTACAATAATAAAATATAAAACCTTTATTTTTTTTTAGCATTCCCAATATAGCTGCATGTATTTGTGCATGTTTGCATGTGTATGCCCATTGCTTAGCTACAGTCAGCAGTAAGACATCGAAGAGGATAATAAGAAACTTATATGCAAATTAAGCAAAATGGCAATAGCATAGTGGTAGAACCCTCGCAATAAGAGGAGGCATTCCTGGTTCGAGTCCCACCACTCCCCTTTTTATTTTCTATTGGAAATCCGTATATGAAAAGAATTCCATCCATTTACCAATGAAATTTTAGTAAAAAGTATTGAAATGGCCTATGTAGTAGTGAACGAATTTTATATATATATATATATATATATATATATATATATATATATATATATGTATATATCAGAAAGTGAAATTGTTATGCATACTGATGAATGCAAAAGTAATGTATCTTAAGCAAAGTGAAGCACTGCTAAGCAAAGTTTACCAGTATTAAGCACATTGCAGTATAACTGCTCATAGCTTAGCAGCACTTTAACTAGCACAATAGCTTTGTGTAGAGCTGTGCATCGCGCCAACTAGCGCAAACAGAACATGTGTGTGAGTAGCTGTGCACCGCGCTAACCAGCACAATGTCGGGCAACATAGAGCAATGTAGAGCAACATTGGGCAACGTAGAGCAACATAGAGCAGCGTAGAGCAACATCGGGCAACATAGAGCAACGTAGAGCAGCATAGAGCAACATCGGGCAAAGTCGGTAAAACATAGCTGCACCTCCTAGCTGGTCTGGCCATTAGTGAAATAAAAAGCAATGACAGGCCTCGAACACGGGATACTGTGCACCATAATCACAGTACTGAACCACTAAGCCATGACATCTTTACATAAGGATGCACTTTCAACACACACATACATATCAATGTAAGTTTACCCATTGCTAAGCAGGTGTACCATCAGCTGCATTTTTTCAAAACTAGCCAATCACAAATAAGTGCAGGAAATGATGCATATTTAAGCTCCATAGGTGGGAATACTATCCATAACTGGTTGTAGCTCCCATCTGCAGGCAGCAATGGCCTGTGCTGGAGAGAGCTCTTGTTTTGAGAGCGCAACGTTGGGGCATTGAGGAGTCAAAGGTTATGGTTTGGCTCCTTGTCCACCATTATGAGGATAGACTCCTGCGGGGCCAGTACCAGGGCACCCAATACAAAGTGGAAGCCTGGGACGGTCTAGCTCATGAACTCACCAGTGCCACAGGCGTCCCTCAAACTAGTGAGCAGGTCAGACACCACCATGCAGACCTGAGAAAAAGTAAGGTGGATCAACTGGACCAGTGGATCCAGGAGGGACGTGGGATGCCAAATGCCCCACTACTGAGTAAGTAGCCATGGAATTAAGCATGTATGAATTGCTATTCTAGTGTATACTATGGATAGGTATGTCTCAATGTCACTTCAATTACTTCACAGCTGCAGGCGTCTGTGCTGCGAATCAGCAAGCCTATGCAGATAGGTTGCTAAGGCTGCACCACCAGGCAGGTTAGTAAGCATTCTGCATGTACTGTTATATAAAATAAATGAGAGAGCCTGAAAAATGTGTTCAGACACAATAAATAAAGGTATAATAATTCTCTAATAATTATTCTGCATGTACTGTCATATAAAATAAATGAGAAAGCCTGTAGAAAAGTGTTTTAAGTCTTTAATAAAGGTATAATTCCTGGAGTGTGTCTGTGTCATTTTCTATGATATGTTGTTGTATTCTTGCATTATAGAAATAGTACTCTTGTATTAAGCGCTGTTAACACACAGTTGGGTAGGCCCATATAAAGTGGATGAAGGGAGTGCCAGTAGCCTTTAAGCATATTCACAGTCCTCAACTGTTGTTTCATGCCCAGCATGTACAGGTTAATCAGGCTTATGAGTAGCTTGGTATTGTGTTCCCCAGAAAAGTCATTGCGCTGGCAGAAATGTAGGGAGCTGTTAACATATAACTAATAATTTCACCTACACATATCAAGATAAGTATATGAAAGTAGAGCTGTCAGTGTATCATCTCAGCAGTAGTGTGTCTGAGCAACTCACAAAATATGTAGCAGTAACATCTGCATCCCGGACAGTTTGTATGTCAGATAGAGCCCATGTATATAAAGATCTAGCAAAACCCATTTCACGATCTAAGGACAAATGTGTAGTGTAATAATACATGTAGGGGACATATAACTGCAGTCAATAGGAATGTAGTGTAAACTAGAAGGCTATATAAGTTGTTAATGGAGCTATCATTTTCCACCCTACTGTATGTGCATAAAAAATGCAATTCCACACTTCAACGGGTATGTCTAATCTCAAAACATTTGTTGGGACATATGTCCTATTGGTTTATAAATATCTGTATTTATTTTGATGCATGTGCCCAGTTCAAATACCACAATATTGGTGGCCTGCTGCCATCAATTAAAGCTGCATGCTGTTGTAATGTCCACTGTTATCCCATATATGCATGTGTCATGCTTGCTGTTCAACTGTTGGAACTCTGGTGTGTTGGATTAATGGGAACACTTCTGCATGCTGTTATAACTAATTGGGAATGCTGTTGACTGTTACTAACCAATATTTTCATTAAATCCTCCTAAACATAGAACATATGGGAAGTCCGGTCCCAGCGGACCCACCTGTCCCACCTCAGCTGGCGTTGGCACCTGGCACCAGCAGGTCCAGTGCCCAGCCTGGGACCTCCTCCTCCACTGGCTCTGTGCCACCTTTGGGTGGAAGCACTGCAGGGGATGAGGCTTTTCCCCCCCATGCAAGCGTGGGTGGAGGAGGGCCACCTATCACCCTCCGAACGGTCCGGGCTGTGGTGCGTAGGGAGAACGAGTGTTCTGTCGCTGATCCCCTATGCCAGCTTGAGGCACGAGTGGTGCGACTTATAGGTGAGCCTGCCCCTCCTACACAGCCCCCAGCAAAGCCACCCTCTGGGCCTTGAAGGTGCAGTGGTGACTGCCCATGGGTGGGGATCTGAGTTCCACTTTTGCCATCTGTGGGCTCATGGGCTTTCGATTTCCAAACATCCTTCCCTGTCAATGGTGTTCACCCACCACATGTGTCATATTCCGCCCCTGTATGCATCTTGTTTCTCTTGTCTGTTTACCTCCCCAAATATACCTACTTCCCCTACCCCACATTCCACTCTCACCTGAAAAAAAAAAAAGGGCATTCTGCTACCAAAAAAAAATTACGCCCCATACATAGCTGCCCCTTTTGCACACATGTCCACTGGGCACATAAACTGAGATTTAATTGGCAGTACAACATACTTTGTTGTCCTCACCCCTCTCACAGGGGTTGAAGGTTTCATATTTCCCTCCAAATTTATTGCATATGCACAGCTGTTGCTGTTAAAGAAATGGGCTGCTATGGGCCTTCCGTACACCCGTTCTGCACATCCCGAGCTGTATTCCCTACTGTCTTCCCCTCTTTCTACCCTGTTTTCACCACTTTCCTATCTCCCCATTTTCTTTTCTTTCAAAGAAATGAGCGTGGGGGTTACCGGGAGTAAGCACTTTTAACCAGTAGTTAGCGGGTTTGCGCGAGTGTGCGCCTGTGTGCAATTGTGCTAAGCATTGCGCAAACCTGCACAAACCCGATTAGAACTTCTTAAAAGTGCCTTAGTTACTCTATGTCAGGGCCCTTGTTTTGCTCAGCAGCAAAATAAAATACCTCTGTCAGTCTCGAACCCCGGACCTTGTACACACTAGACTGCATGAACTACCACTGAGCCATGGTAAACATACAACAAATTGGTGCTGAAATCAATATATCATGCATCAGAATGAGTGAATGTAAAGGACAAATAGGAATGCCATAACACAAATCCTGTTCTGTGGATCTTTACCAGCAGGTCTTGTGGCATTGCATTACATGTCTGTGAAAAGAGACATTCTAGCAGGAAATAATGTTACAGCAGCACTTTACAACCCCCACACAGTATCATAGCAGGACAAACACTAGCATATCTGATTAGGGCAGAGGTCATACTTCCCAACTGTGACTAATTTTCAGGTATGTCCCTGATTTTGAGACAGGTTTTAGCTGTGTCCCTCTGAATCCCTCTGAAAGCTACTGACGTTAGGCAGAAAGGTGGTGAATTACACTTAATGAGTAATGACAATAAGTAAAAGTTAGACACTGCTTGTATTTCAGGAAATGTGTATTAATACATATGCTCTGGTTCTCTCAAAGTCTCAACTTAATGTCTATAATATTTTAAAGGTGTACCTGACTTCTACCTACCTTTCCTTGAGTCTGTTCAAATATGTACCTGAGTGTTTGAGATGCCTGGCAAAGGTAGAAACACACAGGCATGTCAGCTATTCTGCTGTTACACACTGTGCAAATAGCTTTGGAAGGAGTTCCTGAAGCATACCCTTATGTAGGAGTACAACAGTGAAATACCAAGGGATGTAGCCATGTACTGGTAGCAACCAACTGTGACAATGCCATTGCTCCAGTGCTGAAAAGACTGGTGTGGTGCACAGAAAAAGAATACCAGGCTAACCTCTGGCTACCATCTGGATAGGTCCACAGTTGGGAGCTACACAGACAGACTACTTGCCTTGGTAAACTAACAGGTACACAGCAACCCTTTAAGTCCAGCAAGATAAAGTTCACACATTAATACATAATTCTCTCTGTCCTTCTGCACCCCTACCCAAATGTACAATAAATCTGTGTGTTCAGGGTCTACCAAGGATGTAGGTAGGCATACTCAGTACTGAAATTTGTCCAGTTTTCTTGAGCAACCTGTGCTAATGTCAACACTAAAAAAGCACAAACGGTTCAAAAGTGAGTAAATTAATATTCACAGTATAGCAGTTCATAAACAGTTAATGTGCCAAATGAATACATCTCAATAACTACTTGTGTATGGCAGTTAATTATATAAGTAGAAAAGAAACTACATAACCCATGCATCTTGTGTTAGCATTTGTAGGGGTGAGTACAATTCTACACTGACAACTGTGTAGTGGAAGTGGCAACATTCAGGTCTGAGTACAACATTTAAATCACTGGCTACACCCCTAGCTTCAGATATAAGAAGTTTACCAACCTTCTGACTTACACAACGGTGTCCACAGCAAACTAGAATGGGCCCCACTTTGGAAAGCTGAAAGAGCTATGCCTACCTGACATAGAATTTATAGCATTGGGTTGCTATGACAGTGAGTACTGCAATTACCACACATCAGGCTGCATGCAATTACCAAATGGTGGCCACCAATTGGTGCAGAGACCATCACATGTACATGTGCAGATACCTATAAAAGCAGGCTGTACTTGCTGGGCACACATGCAATCATCCCATTGCAGACGCTGAGAGAGAAAGAGAGAGAGAGAGAAACAGAGACAGAGAAAGAGAGACGCACACCCACACCAGTGGGAAAAAAATTAAAATAAAGCCAAAGATACAGCAAGCTGAAAACTACGAACACATACAAAGGAAAGGTATGTAACAGATATGTATTTACTGGCATGTAGTAGATGTATTTGAAGACTACTCTACATACTTTGAAACATCAATATGTGGCAGCAGTACGTATCTATGCACAGATGGCCTGCATAACTACTGCCTTGGACAAATCAGTGTGTAGCTGTGTGCAGTGGGACATAACTGTGATATATGTAGCTCAGCATTAAATGTCAAACATCTGAACCATGTCATCTGTGTTCTGTACAGTAGTGTGGACAATGGCTGTTTGCTGGTATATGACATGTGGTGGTTAAACGCTGTGGGTGTGATTTGTTGTTTGCAGTGTTGCAGCCAGTGAGACCTGCTAAAGCCACATGGGCTGAGAACACCTTCAATGCATTTTGCACAAGACTGTGCAATATCATTACATAACTGTATCCCTCACATACTTCGCACAATTGATATTCCCACCATGAAAGGTGGACTGTATATATGCCTATATGTATATCTATATGTACACCAATGGATGTTTATATATATATATATATATATATATATATATATATATATATATATATATAGAGAGAGAGAGGGAGAGACAGAGTCATATTTACTGCGACAGATGCCTGGTGACAAAGCCATGGCCTCAAGCTCAATGTCTGAAATTCATTCGCATCCCTTTTGCTAAAAACTCTGTACCCATGAACTACCACATAGGTGGTAATCGACTTAACACCGAAAGTGTGATAAGAGACCATGGGACACAGGTGGACAGTAGTCTCACCCTTGATAATCACAATGCCACACTAGTCATGTAATCTGTCTACATGGCAAACCTCATCACAAAAGCTTTGTCATCCACGGAAAAAGAGGTCAATGTTCCCCTCTACTCATCACTCACAAAACCCATTATAGAGTACAATGCCCCTTCTGGTATGTACCTCACAAGACATCTACAGCAACTGGAAAGGCCACAGACATACCTCACAAAGAGTAATACTGTCCTCAAACAGGTGCCCTATGCAGACTGTCTCACAAAACCACAGCTAGACTGTGTCGCATACCGGCAACCCAGAGGTGACCTCTGCCTAACATACAAAGCTATGTCAAACCCAGAGCTGTTGGACATGCTCCACATAAACAGATCACTATCCCTATGAGCTACTCGCTCTAGGGACCTAAACCTTGTCACCTCAATAGACAGAACATGCTGGATGGATAGGGTCCTATCTCAGAGACATCCCATACTCTGGAACAAACTACCTATCAATACCAAACAAAGCTCCTCAGTAGCACTCATCATGAATAGTCTTGATGATTGGATGGGAGATAGGAAATACACCTCGGGAATCACTTCTGTGGCTCTGCTTGACAGGGACACATGAAACTAAATTACTTGGGTGTCAAAGGCCAGGGTACTGTCTGGCTAGGCTTCTATAGGCCCTAGGGCCAATAGCCTATTACCTACCTATGAACCAATACACACCCACATGTACTTGTTGCAATACTTGCTATGTGAGGTTGACTGAGTGTGATGATGAATGTGTTTGTGAATGTGTCACAGTTTTGTGTATGTTGGATAGCTTAGTGGGGAAACTGTTTCTGCCATGGTATTATGTGTCCTAGCTCTGATCCCAGCAAAAGATGTGTATGCTATTGCTAGCCAGAAAAAGCAGTATGGCATACGGTCTGACGTAGTCCCTTTGTGTTAACTGGGGTGTGCCACTGGAGGATAAACAGTAAATGTATGCCCATTGATTGGTACTGCTGGTGAATCAAACCCCTGTATGAACTTTAGTACTACCTGAAGCTGTAGGCCAAACAGCACAGTATGGTGTATGTCCACTGTCAAAGGAAAAACTTCAAAGACCAATACACGTAAGGTTCAGGTTAAGGCACTTTAATTCTTGCAGCAAGGAGACAAAAACATGCATGCAAAAATACAGAGTTTGTCTAACTAAAATCAGGAAGTGAAGCCATTCTTATACTATTCTTGCAAGACATTGCCTACTGAAGCTGATATAGTAAATCACAAGTTTACAATATTGTTTTTCACAGCAGATGTTGCTCATGATTTTCTGCTGACATGGCATAACATTTCTAGATTCATGAGAAAACTTTGGAAAAATAACATGGCCTTGGAGACCGGCAGCTAGTTGCAATTATTTCTACAGTGCTGTGTTACATTTCAAGGTACTCTACTCATTCGAGCACAAAGCAATCACAGATTATGGTTCATATTCTTCAAGCGGTCTTTGTTCCACTTTATTTATCCTTCCTGCAGCTGTGTATGTTCTCATAACAAAGACAGGGCTGATTGTCTAAGTTTAATAACATTATAGAAAGCAGTATTGTTCTATTCATTATTTTTCTAACCAAGCAGAAAACCATCTGCTTCTCAGTACATTTCCTAAGACATAAACAAGATTTTAGCTGCACTGACAAAATACAAGGTCAGAAAGCATTTGCCATTAATATGGATTTGTTCAGCATAAAGCAGAATAAAAGTATTAAACCTTTTGGGCTTCTAAAAAGGCACTAATGCACACATATTAATACATATTTTCTAACATTTCCCCCCTATTAATACTTTTATTCTACTTTCAAAAGCATAAACGATTTGTTTCTTTTCATAACCTCTTCCATTTTGGATTTGGAGTTAAGAAAGTCATTCAGTTTAACTTAAGAAAGCATCTCAGTCTTCAATAGTTCATCAAGCTCAGTACCTTGATATAAGGTTTCAGAAACTGACAAATCCATAAAATCTTTGATCAATCTTTTCATGCAGAGGATACCACAACAAACACATACTCCCAACAGGAGCATTCCTACACAAATAGCAATCAAGATGTTCATTAGGATGGAACCCACCCCCCAAAACCATTTCTGGAAAAAGTCCATCAGTGGGTTTGGGCCTGGTGTGGTCATGGTCAACACTTGCTGAATCACCTCAAGATGGTTGTCTATCTCATGCTGGTTGTCAGGAATATACAAACAGCATTCTTCTTGGATTAAAGTGCACGTACCACCTCTCGCTGCTAGGGTGAAGTCAACAGCCATGCGGTTTTGAAGCACCACAGTTCTCATAGCATTCAGTTCATCAGTAACTAATTCGAGAGCGGAAAATGTGGCATTGCTTCATGGAGTTTAGACAGTTTTCTCAGCTCCAAAATCGATTTCACTGCTCCATATGCTGGTAACATGCCTTCCCACAATATGACAGTGTCACTCATGTCCATATGTGTTAGTTTATCACTCATGGAATGATGGTTTCTCCAGCCCGCCTCAATCTGTCCCACTGGATTCTCAGATTTCCTGACAGGTTTCTTGGTGACCTCTCGTGCATTTTGAATTTTACCTCGAGGCAAAACTGCAGTGTGTCATATGGCCGGAACCAGGTAACCCAAAAAACAACTGCCGGACCAGTTCTCAGGTAACAATTTATAGGCCTTTTTGCCACATACAAAATAACAATCTTCCACCTTAGTAGTAACTTTACTATTAACATATGCTTGCCCTGCATGAAACATTTTCTTGTTTATTATAGACAGTTGCTTAAAAAGAAGAGGATTATGTTGTACTTCATTAATTGTTTTGTGCATTGATTTAAGAAACGAGTCATAGTCTGTATCACAAATAGAACCTGCATTATTAGCTTTGGTGTAACATTTGTAAGGAACACTCATATTGCAATTACTCCAACCAACCTGGACAGTATCATTTTTATAAAAACACTCAACTCCCTTTTGTGTAACAGGCAGGTGCAATGCTATTTTATCTTGTGATTTAACAGTCATAGTATCATAAACCAAGTTTTCCCAGGTCTCATTGACCCCTAGGGGGACTGCAGTCATCAATAATCCCCTGTATGCTGTTGGTATAGCTGTACAAACCCAACAATTTGAAACATTAAAAGTCTCAGCATACACATGTTTGATAGCTTGGTAAGTGTTAAAGTTTGGATGCCAGTCTATGAGTAACGCATCGCGTTTATTCAGTTTAGCTTGTATGGATGGAAAAAGGAAAGGCCACAACAAAAATATTAATGTCACCAGTATAGCCAACAGGATAATCATGCAATTTTTTTGTGGCTGTTCTGCATTCCTGTATGCTCTGGATTTTGTCATTTTTACTCTTGTGGTGTAACAGTAACAAGATTTTTATCTAGCTCAAAGTTTTTAACCAGTTTACAGTGTGTCAGGTGAATCCAGGACGCTCGCTCTGTGATCTTGACTGCAGTGGGTGTTGACAGTAGCACTTGGTAAGGCCCTTCCCACTTCGGTGTAGTCCAGTTTTTTCTCTTGATGACTTTCACCCAGACCCACGTGCCTGGGACTACTGCTGCTTCTGATGGTCTGGTTTGTTCCTTATCTGAAACAGAATTAAACTGCAAAAGGTGTTTAGAATTCAATATAATCCTCATATACTCCGCAAGTGTACAGTCGGCTTCCTAATCTGCAGGCATGAGAGGTTTCCACTGAGGTATATAATATGTCCTCCCAAATAACTTCTCAAAAGGAGTCAATCCCTTTGCATTCGGAACAGTTCTCATGCTCAACAGTGCCAGGGGCAGACAATACACCCAATTTCTATGTGTCTCTTCGATAAGTTTTCTTAACTTGTTCTTCAATGTCTCATTGTGCCTCTCTACCAATCCTGCAGATTGAGGGTGATACACACAATGATTTTTTAAAGAAATCCCAAAATACTTGCTCAATTGTTGTATGGTTTGGTTTACAAAATGTGTGCCATTGTCACTGTAGATCTTTTCCGGTATGCCAAATCTAGGAATAATTTCTTTAACAAGGGTTTTTGCAACAGTAGCTGCGTCTGGATTTTTGGTCAGAAAAGCTTCCACCCATTTGGAAAACATATCTACAATGACAAGACAATACTTCTTATTTTCGCATTTATTCAGTTCTATGAAATCCATACAGATAGTATGGAATGGATACGGTGGTGCAGGGAAACCAAAGCTGCATATCTAAACAAGTTAGATGGCAATATTGGTTTTCCCTCTTTGGAGATGTACAGCCCTTCCTTGAGAATTGCTCCTCATTTTATCCATCTTTATTTTTCAACCTGCATAGTAAATGTCTGCATTGTTTTCAACATTTCTAAGTCTAAAATCTCAGAAGATTGTAATTCCTCATTCAAAATAAATGTTTCTGAAGTTGCCTGCTTTGCAGCTGTATCAGCCCTTGCATTCCCTTTTGAAATTCTATCCTGTTGCTTGGTATGAGCTATGCATTTACAAATAGCTACTTTCTGAGGTAACTGAATAGATTCTAAAAGATCTAAAATAAACTGTGCATGATGGATCGAGTTGCCAGTAGATGTTATCATTGCTCGATTTTTCCACTGTTGTGCAAAAACATGTACAGTAGAGAAAGCATACTGGCTATCAGTAAAAATGTTCACACATTTACCCTTTGCTAAGGTACATGCCCGTGTTAAGGCAATCAGCTCTGCCGCTTGTGCAGATAAGTTGTGTGGTAAAGATTTTGCTTCTACAATCTCAGTATCAGAGACTACTGCATATCCTACTAGGTTCTGTCCTGTGGAACCCCTTTTGCATGAGCCGTCCACATAGTATGTCACCTCGGCATCATCCAAGGGAACAGCTGTAAGATATTTTCTACTCAGTGTCTTTTGGTCAATCTCCTGCAGGCAGCTGTGCATTGTGCCATCTGCAGGAGTTGGAAGCAAGGTAGACGGATTCAAAGTTGTACATCGTTCAATTGTCATATGAGGTTGGCTCAACAATATAGTCATACAGGAAAGATGTCTAGCAGGAGAAAGATATGCTACTTTTTCTTGCAGTAAAATAATCACGACTGCATGAGGCACTCTCAATGTGAGAGGGTGGAACAACACTACTGAGGCCAAAGCCTGTACTGCCATTGCAGCTGTGACTACTGCTTGTACACAGTGAGGCAATGACTACGTCACTGGGTCCAGTTGTGATGAATAGTAAGCAATGGGGCATTGTTTGTCCCCATGCTGTTGCATTAGCACTGATGTCATATAACCTTGCTTACAATCTACAGTTTGGAAAAAACATTTATGATAGTTTGGTAATCCTAAGACTAGTGAGGATGCTATCAACTGTTTCAGTTTGCAGAAAGCAGATTCTGCTTCTGGTGTCCATTGTAATAAATCCTTTGCTGCCATAGGCTTCTTGTATATCAAGTTGGTCAGCGGTGCAGATTCCAAAGCATAATTTGGGATCCAGCTCCGACAAAAATTGGTTGTACCCAGGAAGGACATCATTTCCTTTTTGGTAGTAGGTTTTGTTGCTTGTAAAATCACTATTTTTCTGTCCTCATCTAATGTTCTGCCCTCTTTGGATATTATATATCCTAGGTATCTAACTTGCTTTTTCCAAAGCTATAATTTGTTTTTATTTACTTTATGTCCCTGAATAGCTAAAAATTGTAACAATGCTACAGTATCTTCCTTACAATCTTGCTGGGCGGGGGCTGCCAGCAGGATGTCATCAACATAAAGTAAAATCTGACTGCCTCTCAGTGGGGTAAATCCCGCCAAGTTGCTTGCCATTTCTTCTGAGAATATTGTTGTGCTTTCACAATATCCCTGTGGTATTCGCGTGTATGTATACCTTTTCCCCTGAAATATGAATGCAAACCAATGTTGGCTGTCAGGGTGTATCGGTATCGAAAAGAACGCATTGCTGATATCTACCACAGAAAAATATTTCTGTTGAGGTTTCAAATCATTCAACAGGGTGTGTGGATCTGGCACCGTAGGTGCCCTTGGTATTACTGCGTCATTTACAGCTTGTAAATCTAGGACCATACGCAATTCTCCATTTGCTTTCCTAACAGGAAATAAGGGTGTACTACATGGTGAATCAAGTGATTCCACCAGTACTCCTTCTTTAAGTAAAGCTGCTATAATAGGTTTGATTCCTACCTCTGCATCTTTTCTCAAGGGATACTGTCTCTTTTGTGGTCTAAATGCTGACTTTGGCGTGATAGTAACTGGTCCTGCTGTACAAATAAGTCATACATCTGATTTGCCTGTTGACCAGAGAGTTTCTGGTATGCTTTGTAAGGCATCTTCTTCCTCTTCTGATAAGAGTGCTAATCAGCTGTCTTCACTAGACTGCAAGTGTATAGCTGGGTGTGTCTGTGTTATCCAATTTAACTTCTGCTTTTGTACTCCCTGTTCTGACAGTTCTAACTCTCTGTTTTTCCCACCTCATGACTTTTCCTCCTAGGTCTGTCCATTTCACATTTTTGTCCTTGGTTAAGCTTACATGTGGTAATCAATTAGATTTATAAAGTGCAAAGAACTCCTGGGGTAATGAACATCTAACTACACTGTTCCCTTCCATATCCCAGTACAGATTACGCAATACTAACCTGTTTGCACAGTTTATAAACAACTCTTGTTCATATTCCTTGTCAGGTCCTGGTATGTTACAGTAATATAGAGTACAGTGCAACAATTGTTGTTTGTTAATGTCAAGGGAGGGAAACTTGCTGATGGCTATGTTCATCAGCTCTTCAGTTACGACCCCTGGACCAGTCGTAACCAAGTCCTGGCTGTACCAATAAAATGTTTCACCCTCCGATCGCACTGCAATAGTATCAATTTGTCGCTGTGCTTCCATACCCTGCATAGTTGGAACTACTGCTATGCCAAATAGCTGCATAAGGTCTCGGCCCAAGAGGTTTACTGGGCATTTTGCAGAAATGACAATTTTGCTTTTCTGGGTTAATCCTGAAACAGTATCAGTTATTGCAATGTTATGGGAGAGGGGCTCCCGATACAGCTGTCCATTAGCTGCTTTCACTAGTATGTAATCAGGTGACTCTGAGTTCTCTGGCAGTTTGGAGGGATGTACCAGGGTCTGTGATGCCCCTGAGTCACACAAAAATGTGACTTCCCTCCCTTCTACCAGGAGTGTAAATTCTGGTTTTGTGTCTACTAAATAGAGCTCCAAGCTCAATAAAGCTAATTCTACAATTTCATTTTCTTCACTACCCGTGACTTCATGCACTTGTGACTTCATGCACTTCCTCTATTTCTTCTATCCCATCCTCTACTCTCTCTATCACATTTGCATTTGTCTTTTCTTGGCTATTCTCTTCTAGTGATTCCTGGCTATCATATAGTCAGTCCTCACCCTCCTTATCTTCTGTAGTTACCTTCTTGTTTTTCCTGCAATCCCTTGCCAGGTGTCCCTTCTTACCGCATTTAAAGCACTCCCTCCTTTTCTTTCACCCTTCAAAGTCCTCTGATCATTGATCAGACTGTTTGTTTCCCCTGGGCATTTTTCTTGCCCTTTTTCCTGGACTGTACTACATAAACTTCCGCTCCATCTTCTACAGATAATACTTGGGCTTTCTTTTTCTTTTTACTGTTAAAATGCCTTTCGGCATGTCTAGCATATTCAAGTAGTGAGTGTAGTCTACTTGTACGATGATCTACCATGTGCTTTGTAATAAAGCTGTTTATAGGCAAAATACTGCCTTTTAAAAATGCATTCTTTAACTGCTGCTCATACGGGGAATCATGTGTTTGATCTTCAGGTACCTGCATTCCACAATGGTTATTAAAACACTCTAATAATCTAGCATAATATCTGTCAACAGTTTCACCTTCTTATTGGATGCATTGATTAATGCAAGTCTAGTCTGCCCTAGGTTTCCATTTCTCAGAGATTCGGTCTGTAAGACCTTTCACTCTGTTGTCTAGTTCTGTGCTACTATGTGGGAGGGGTTTGTGTTCTGCGTCACAGGGATTTCAGTTGCCACTGATCATGTGCCAATCTGGTCCCACGATTTGTCTGACTACTTTTTCTACTTCCTCTCTATTTAAGTTATAACTTAACCTCATGCCTTGTAGGTCTTCTAAAAATTTTCTAAAATTAACTTTTAGATGAGGAATTCCCTCAGTGGCTTTCCGGATATCTCCCGGTGTCCACGGTCTGTAAACTAAGAGAGTTGGGTCCTGTCCTTCTTGTCCTGCCTGAGGATTAGGTATTTTTATAAGTGGGCATATTTCTTCTTCACTCATATATCATGAACTTCTACCCATTTGATATAACTCAATGTCCCCTTTTGGGGCGCCATAGTAGAAAACACATCTGACACAGATATCCTTCAGAAGGGTCTCACAGAAATGGATAACTGGTGCCAGAGCCATGGCCTAAAGTTAAATGCCAAAAAATGCATAGTCATACCCTTCAGGAAAAACAAGGTTACCCCTAGCTACCAAATAGGTGGCAATCCACTGAGCACAGAAGAAGTTATCAGGGACCTGGGGACCCAGGTTGATAGTAGTCTGTCATTCGACACCCATGTAGCTAAAGTAGTTAGGAAGACCTTCTACATTGCCCACCTTATCATGAAGGGATTCTCATCTAGATCAAGGGAGGTCATAGTCTCCCTATACTCATCACTCATCAGACCAATGATTGAGTACAATGCCCCATTCGAATGTATCTGACCCGACACTTGCAGCAGCTGGAGAGGCCACAAAGTTCCTCACCAAAAGGATAAAGGGTCTCAAACATCTGTCCTATGCTGCCCGACTGAAAGAACTCCAGCTCTATTCAGTCGCCACAGCTGCTCAGAGGTGACCTTTGCCTAACATACAAGTCCATGTCAAACCCAGATATGATGAATATGCTTCACCTCAAAAATCTAGATCCGTCAGAGCCACAAGGGCGGGAGACTTAAACCTCTATTAATAGGACGTGCTGGAGGATAGATTCATCACCCAAAGACTCCCTATGCTGTGGAATAAAATCCCGGTATATGTGAGGCAGAGCACTGGCCTTGTTCAAGAGAAATCTTGACCAATGGATGGGAGATCAGGGATTACCTCAGTGTCACTGCTCAACAGAGGCACAGCAAAATAATGGGTATAGTTCCCCATACTAAAGGGGTGGCGAAACTATGGGCTAGGCTTGTAAATGCCCTCGGGCAGATAGCCTAGTATGAACCTATGAACCTATGAACCTATGTTCGAGACCTGGTCTCGACGGGATCTCTAACAAACAGTGTTGCTTTTGTAGTGTCTCTACTTACAATGATAGCAGGATATCACAGGGGTGGACTAACTTGTTCACTTGCCTCATATTTTGGTAAGGGAGGTGGAGGGGATGATGCTATTACTAAGTTATTGTCGTCTCTATCTAAAAACATTGCTTTTGAATTATTACTCTTTTGTTCCCTACGATTTGCTTCCTCAATCCACCTGTGTGCCTGAGGAATTCCTAATTTACGTTGCTTTTTTACCTGACCTCTGGAATCAGTTTTAAGCTGTTTGACAAGTTTAATAAGTGAGTATTTTTCTAATTTACCATCAAATTCATACTTATTAACCCATTTTGAGTAGTATTTAACATTATCGGCACGTTATGTATCTATAAAACTGTTTTTAATGTAGCGTTGATACTGGTTAATAGGTTGTATTTTGTGAAGTTACACAATTGTATATATTCTTATTGATAGGTTTTAAATTATATTTTAATAGCACAGTACAATATTTTATATGTCTTACAATATTATTATTATATATTTTTATTGATGAGTTGTATTATAGGTTTGTGTTGTACATATAGGATATGAATTTTGTCAGTTCATAATTAAATGGAGCACTTGCACTTTAAATGAAACATACAAGAAGTTTTGACGCCAAAAAGATTTTAAATGTTTTGTGTTTTGAATGCAACAGCTGTTCTGAAGAAGTTTGCGTATTGCAAATGAAAGCGCTTAACAGCAGTGTGTGTATATTAGCATGAAATTATTTGATTCTGGTCTTTCACAATAAACTTCAAGATTGTGGATTTAACTTTCATGCCTTATTCAAGTATAGCCTGCATCTGGTTTCTCTAAACTAGCTGAGACGGTAAAGTGAACCGTCGCTTTTGGTGTATTTGGTGTTGCTGTTCAGTGAGGAGAAGTTTACATTATTGGCACGTTGTAATTGCATAAATTTTGCATCTTCAGTTAACAGCAGAGTTTGGGATCTTTTCGTGCACTTATTTCCCATTTTATTCTAACCTTTGAAATGTTACGTAACCCTTCTTATTTTTACGTGGTACCACGATTTCTCTTTTTCACAGTCTATCTAGAATAACTGCCTTACCTATTCTGTTTCCCTGATCTATGACAAGACTGCAATCTTCCTGTCCCTGACTTGTACAAGACAAATCCCCTGACAGACAATGCAAATCAAGTCCCTGACCTAAAACAGAAAAAGGTAAATCTCACCTTACCTGAGCCTCCATGATTGATCGTCTGGTTCGAGGTAAACCCGCCCTTCAGTCACAGATCAGATCAGTGGCTGGCCTCTTTTGGATGACAATTCAGTCAGAGGTCTTTTCAAATAAGAAGAACCGATGTGGTTTCTTCCCCGTATGATTTCAAGACAGCTGGCCTGTCTGATCTGGTCAGAGTGGAGGTTTCCGGTCCAAAGGACCAATCTGTCAAAGGAAAAACTTCAAAGACCAATACACATAAGGTTCAGGTTAAGGCACTTTAATTCTTGCAGCAAGGAGACAAAAACATGCATGCAAAAATACAGAGTTTGTCTAACTAAAATCAGGAAGTGAAGCCATTCTTATACTATTCTTACAAGACATTGCCTACTGAAACTGACGTAGTAAATCACAAGTTTACAAAATTATTTTTCACAGCAGATGTTGCTCATGATTTTCTGCTGACATGACATAACATTTCTAGATTCATGAGAAAACTTTGGAAAAATAACATGGCCTTGGAGACCGGCAGCTAATTGCAATTATTTCTACAGTGCTGTGTTACATTTCAAGGTACTCTACTCATTCAAGCACAAAGCAATCACAGATTATAGTTCATATTCTTCAAGCGGTCTTTGTTCCACTTTATCTATCCTTCCTGCAGCTGTGTATGTTCTCATAACACAGACAGGGCTGATTGTCTAAGTTTAATAACATTATAGAAAGCATTATTGTTCTATTCATTATTTTTCTAACCAAGCAGAAAACCACCTGCTTCTCAATACATTTCCTAAGACATAAACAAGATTTTAGCTGCGCTGACAAAATACAAGGTCAGAAAGCATTTGCCATTAACATGAATTTGTTCAGCATAAAACAGAATAAATGTATTAAACCTTTTGAGCTTCTAAAAAGGCACTAATGCACACATATTAATACATATTTTTCTAACATCCACATTGCTTGGAAACACTGTTTTGTGTGTTCCCTGTAGTCCTCACAAATTACATACCTCAGGCATAAGGGTTTGTAAGTACTGACACACAGTACTGTATGGTACACATGTAAAGCTCATCTGGGTTGCCATACCTCTGTGTCCTGTATGTATGTCTGATGTGTGTGTGGGTATGCCTGTAACATGCCCTCGGTCATATGTGTGTTACAGGATATAAGTGGGTATCTAGCAACATGTGTAGTCTAGTACAGCAGTATGTCTCCTATATTCACGAATGTGCACATATTGTAGGCAGGGGTTTTCCATCAACAACTAGTGTGGTATACTGGTAATATTGTAACTGGACTTTACAATCATTGCAATGGATTACATATTTCATTATGCATTAGCTGGATATATACTTCCTGTGTCTAGGTGGTGCATTGTGTCGCATACAGTCTGCCATGTACTATTGCATAGTCTTACATAGTGGTTTCTTTTTGTTGCTGTGCAGAAAATGTTTTAATATATAGAGCATGTCAGGCAGTGTCAGGCAGTTGTAGGTTGAGCACTGATGTGTGGTATTGAAAGTGTGTATCCTCTGACAGACAATAGTTTGCTATTTATGGCAGTTCAGTGATATCTGTACTGTAGAATGTTAAGTGTGCCACATGACTTGCTCACACATATTGTTTTATTGTCTTCCAGGGTCATGTCCCACCATTGCAATCCTGCCTATAGCCATGCAGAGGATGAGATACTAACCAACTGTCTCATCCAACAGTACACCCTGCTATTTTCAAGAACCAGGCAGGACCAGCATGAGCGGACTGCGCTATGGCAAAATGTTGCCCGTAGGATAAATGACATAGGCATGCATAACTGGACTTATGAGCAGGTACGACATCACTGCAGTGATTTACTTAGACATGTCCGGCAGTGTGCGTCTGATGTCCATTGGCAACAGCTTGCCACAGGTAGTGGGGTTGCCACCCACCCCCACCTCACCAGAGTGGAGGAGCTGCTCCTGAGCCTGGGGGCTCCCAGCCAACAACAACAACAGCACACATACATCATCATGGAGGCCGGAGCCCCCCAGCAAGTTCACATGGAGTGTGCAGGTAAGATGGCATATCTGTAGACTACTGTTACTTCTATTATTAGATCATGCATATGTGAGATGTGTACTGTGTAGTTAGAAGATGTGGAGCCTGGTGTTGTTCAATACTGATAATTTGGAACATGATGTGTAGGCCTGTGACTGTCAACCATTGTGCTACTGTAAGATTGCAAACCCACAGTATAAATGCCGCAGTTGTTGCCACTGACAAACTGTTTCATATCCTTCTAGGTCCCTCTGGTGTGACAACAAGGCAGCAGACCCATGCTGGTGAGTGTGTTCTACATTTAATATTGCTAATAAAATGTGCAAGTCATAGGTGAGGTATAGGCCATGTACACATGTAACACACCTACACATAATGCATGCTGTGCATGATTGCTGTGAGACTATGCACATCTCAGTAATGTGACTGGCTGCCTCAAACACATGTAATACACAGAGCATCCCAAACAATTGCGGCTACACTATAGTGGACATTGGATAGGCAGTCGATACACATGCACACGACATACACAACTCCGTCATACGCAGTACATGTTAATATGCTACACATGGCATATTCAGACACATGCTGTAAGGTCACACTCTCAAATGTCATCCACACAGCACACATAATATACCTGAGGGGTAGAGGTCTATCATGGGGCAGTGCGACACTCTACAACACGCAACACATTCATGTTAGGCAATGCTCCCTATTGGGCATCTAACAAACCCATGTAACAACTGGCTGTGAAATGGTGAATGTAGCCATGGTACTGTGGTTCAGGTACAGCATGATAGGTGCCAGTCTGGCACACATAAGTAGCTTTGAGTGACCACATGATGCTGCATGGTGATGGCTCATGATACAACACGCCATCCAGTTACAGTAACCACAGTACTACACATAGCATTCATTGCTATCACCTCAATGTTGTGTGTGTGCAAACATATGCACCTATACACAATATGCATAGCAATCACCATTTGCACAAAGTGATACATATATGTCTTGTAATGCGTGTATAGGTCACATGGCACACATTGGGTATGTGTGATGTTTAATGTTGCAGTTGTGCTGTAGCATGCCATGTTATGGCTGGCACTGGCATGTCCACAATATGTTCTACACTCACCATAACTACTGTACAATGGCTATGTTGAGCAATGGTATTCCATCAGGTATACATGCACCACTCATCCTGTGTGTATACATATCATGCATGAGCTAAACCGGTGTCCATAATTATCTGCTAAAGACACAGATGCTCTAATCAGTAACAGATATCTATGTGACACACAGATAAACATCCAGCCATGGTATGTATACCTGTGAGTGATGGTGCACAGCAGATTGCAGAGCTTGTAATACTTGCACAGCAATGTTATGTCCATGTACACATAGCATTCCAGGGTGAGGACAATCACTGAACAACAACACACATGCAGCAAAGCCATGTATACTGTTATTAACAAGGACTGTCTACACTCGCACTGCATGCTGTTGATCAACACACGTCCTGTATGCTGACACATGTGATATGACTGTTTGTCTTGTGATACTGTACCCCACCATCAACTGCTATTGGGTATGTTCTGGATTGCTGGTGGTGTGTGTGTGTCTCTCTGCTTTCGTGAGGAGTGTATTTGTGTGCATGTGTGCATGTGTGCATGTGTGGATGTGTGTATGTGTGCATGTGTTCATGTGTGCATGTGTGCATGTGCTCATGTCTGCATGTGTGCATGTGTTCATGTGTGCATGTGTGCATGTGTTCATGTGTGCATGTGTGCATGTGTGCATGTGTGCATGTCTGCACGTGTGCATGTGTGCACTTGCTCATGTGTTCTGACATCATGTTCGGGTCGTAAAGTGTGTTTCCTGTCTTCTTCTCACAGGTGCTGAGGTTGGGCTGGTTCACTGCAGCAGGGAACCTGATGTCACTGGCTCAAATAGTGATAATGATGATAGGTGTGTTGAGGCACAGGCATGTTTGCCAGGGTCTGTCATTGGGCAACAAATCGACAGTATACAGCTGTCCACCCCATCCATGCACACAGTCATACTGCCAATACATCCCTCATCACCAGTGTCCTTAGCTGAGGGACAGTCTACAGTTGGCAATGGCCAGGACAGTATAGTACCTATGGCACATGCATCCGGACAAAGCAGCTATACCCAGAGGTCTGGAACGGTACCACATAGGCAGATGCCCAGAGTTCTCTTCGGAGCACAGCTGCTCATCATGCCCCTGGCAGACGTGCCACAGGTCTTACAACCTCACGCATGTTCCAGGCTGTCATGGAGGCACAGGCACGTATGGAACTGTACACCAGACAGGGACTAAGGGCACAGAGGGCACATAACACTGCTTTAAATGACAGTATCCATGACCTTGCAGGTGCCATCCGTAATTACACTGAGGTCATGGATAGACGTTGGGGTGAGACATTAGATGTCCTCCACAATGTCATGTCCATGTGTCAGGACAGTGCGGGATGGGTGAGACTTCGACATGGACGTATGCCAGCAACATCAGTAACGGGAAGTCGCCGTGGATGTCCCTCAAGTCACAACCGCTCCCGTAGTGCCAGAACCAGCCCCAGCAATGTTGGGGGTGGGCTGTCCATAGACCGTCCTACAAGACCACATGCACGTGGCTCTGGACAGGCCCAGCAGGGACCTGGGTCCAGTGTACATATGTCTACCTCTGAGGATAGAACTCAGTCTGGCTCAGTACCTGATACTGTGTAGCACCCTTGCCAGGCACAGGTACCGTATCCGTGGCTGGAGACGGTGATCTTTAAAGTCTGGCATGTACAGTCTGTGGCTATCCCACAAATCAATGTATATGGCAGCCGTATGATGGAACTGTGTGCATGCAGACACACACACACATAAACCAGACACCTAGGGCTAACACATACCCGCACACATTACATCAACATTGGCCCATACCAGTACTCTTGGCCCACACACACACACACACACACACACACACACACACACACACACACACACACACACATGTCGATTGTATGGCTCAATGTAGGCCTCTGGCAAACCAACAACACACCCTGTGCATATGATGAAACCTGTGCCACCTCCTGTCATCTGTAACATTGATGCAGGAGCAGGCTAACATGGTGCTGATGCACAGGGTGACTTTATGGCAGTATAGCAATGTTAGCATGTTGTCAGCAGTAAATTGTAATGTTATCCTTGAAGGGGTAGCTGAGCAGCCATGATGCATTAAAGCTATGATTGTCAATGTAGTCTTGTTTACACCAGTGTTAATCCCAATAGTGTATTGTCTGTCCATGTGCCACTTGGCTGATGTGTTTAGTATTGACAGCATGTGCTAGAGAGTGGACAGTACATGTGGGATGTGTGCAGCACAGGTTTGCAGGTGTACATTTGTGAACATGGTGGAGGTGCACTGTCTGCATGTACATGCATAGTGGACACATGGGCAGGGTGACATGCCCTGTATTACAGAGTGTTAACACTCCATAGTTTCTATTGGTGGCCAGTATGCATTGTACTGCAGACATTTTGGAACTTGGGTACACATCTGTGTATGACATGGTTTGACACTGTGCTGTGGGTGATACTGTTACTATCTGTCATTGGTTTGCATTCTGGTAGTATACATAACCTCTACAGCCTGACCATAAACAATCATTAGATGATGTCTTGACAACTGACAGACAGATGTAGGACACACAGTAACATTTGTACCCTTCAGGAACTATACTATGCAAGTAACCAGTGGTGTTCCCTGCACCCATTCCTGGGACCACTCCTGATTGCCATATAGCTCACTTAGGTATAAGCAAACACAGTAGGGATATGTCCATCCATGTCTGGGAATGCATACTGTGGCCTGTAATGCATTCTCTAGATGACACACACATCCTCCACAAGGATATCATATGGACAGATACCTGTTGTCAAACCCATGCTGTAAAACTATAAGCCAACTAAAGCATGGTCATCCACCTTTACAAAACATAGTATCCCCACAGTACCACATAGGTAGTAGCCCCCATCATGTTGACAGGTTCCGATGGATACATACAGCCAAGTGTTACATCGTCTCTCCTTTGGTAATCCCATTTCCAAAGGTATTTTGAAATCCCTCAGTGATCACATATCCAATAAGGGGTCAGCATGCATATCCACAAAGGTTGTTGTACACCTATAATGAATAGCAATCATTGACAGACTTTGCTGCATTTTAACTGGTCTGAAATATACCTCAGGCATAAACCCTCACTCACACTATTCAATAAAACCATAATGAGTGTGCGGGACACAGATGACCTAGGCCAGGGATCACTGCAGTGGCTGGGATTGTCACAAGCATACACATGTGACCTAAGGTCTAGAAAGCAGCAGCATACTCTGGCAAAGATAACAGATGTGTTCATGGAGAAAGCAGGGTTCCCACCGCTGAAATAATTGAGGTCACATGTACTTTTATGAATTTGCCACACAGCTATCTGACGTGCAATGCACATACTATTGTCATTGTGATATGTCATACAGTAGTAAAAGCAAAACCCACAATGCAGTCACCAACTGTGTCACAAACATAGAGCATACACACACTCATCAAGTACAGGATTCAAACCCCTACCTAATGATTTTATGATACTAGAGCAGTATGCATTTACACGATGCACTATACACATTACTGGGAGTTTGCCTTTCCACAGGTATATTTCTAGGATGGTAACATCATCAGACTTGACAAAGATAAATATACCACTTTTGAGGTGGTGTAGTTGTCTCCAAAAAGGTTGCTCCTCTACAAGGAGATACACACACACATACACTCTCATACGGTTGTTAAGTGCAGGATTCAAACCCCTACTTAAGTACTTAATGATACTAGAGCAGTACGCATTTACATGATGTGTTATACACATTACCGGGAGATCTTTTTTTCCACAGGTATAATTGTAGGATGGTGACATCATCAGACTTGACAAGGATGGGTATACCACATTTAAGGTGTTGTAGTTGTCTCCAAAAAGGCCACTCCTTTACAAGGAGATACACACACAACCTCATACAGTTGTCAAGTGCAGGATTCAAGCCCCTACCTACCCACTAAATGATACTAAAGCAGTTTGCCATTGCAAAACACGCTATACACATTACTGGGAGTTCTCCTTTCCACAGGTATATTTGTAGGAAGGTGACATCATCAGACTTGACAAAGATGGATATACCACATTTAAGGTGTTGTAGTTGTCTCCAAAAAGGTTGCTCCTCTACAAGAAGACACACACACACAGTTATCAAGTGCTGGATTCAAACCCCTACCTAACTACATAATGATACTAGAGCAGTACGCATTTACTCGACGCGCTATACACACTACTGGGCGTTCTTTTTTCCACAGGTATATTTCTAGGATGGTGACATCACCAGACTAGACAAAGTGGGTTACATTAGGTGACATTAGGTGGGCTACATAGAAGGAATTTCTAGACACTTTGGCAATGTGATCATCAAAGGATAGTTTACTATCTACCTGTGTCCCCAGGGCCATAATTACATTCTTCATACATACTGGATTCCCACCTATGTGGTAATTTGTGTGAACTTTGTTTTATCCAAAAGGGGATGACTATGCATTCTTTGGCGTTCTGCTTGAGGGCATTGTTTTGACACCAGGTATCTGTCTGTGTATAACCCTTCTGTAAGATGTCTGTGTCAGCCATGGAGTCGATTATGGACCACAGTTATCAGTCATCTGCAAACTTGTTCAGCCATACTCTTCCTGTGCTTGCTTGTACCTCTCAGCAGTATCTACTGAACAGGTGGGGTCCCAGGACCAATACCTGTGGGATGCCATTTGCAACTGGTTTAGAGTCGGACATGGCACCCAGAACTCTGAACATGTGTGTTTGATCTGTGAGCCAGTTGGCCACCCATCTTGTGACATAGCTGCTAACATTCAAGCTGGTAAGCTTGTCCATGATGCCAGAGTGGGGAATGGTGTCGAAAGGCCTTAGTGAGGTCCAGGTGGGCTGTGTGGACTACATTCACCTCCATCTATGTCCTTGGTAACTGTTTCAAATAAGTCAACTAGGCTTATGAGACAGGATCTACCTTTAACAAAGCCAAGTTGGGTAAAGTCCAGTGTCTGGAGGTCCCCATTGTCTCTGTTTATGGGTTCCATGATAATTTGCTCCATAGCTTTGGAGACCAGGCTGAGTAGGCCTATAGGGCAATGGTTTCCTGGTTCTGTTGTGGCACCCCCTTTGTGGAGCTGGATGACTATTGCTGTATGCCATTCCTTGGGTACATAGCCTGTGGTAAGGTTGAGTCTGGACAGTGAATGTAGGTGAGGGTGTAGTTCCTTTTGGGGCTGGTGTAAGTCGCAGCCTGGGACACCATCCAGTCCCATTGATGCTGTGTTCTTAGGTTTGGAGAGGGCTGTTTCTACCTGCATGTCCATGAAGTCTGGTGCTCTGCATTCTTCTGGGATGGACACAGGCCCTTTTGGGGTGATGTTGGGGGGGGGGGGTTGCACTGAACTTGTCTCCCAGGATGTGGGCAATGTAAGTTGGTTCAGTGTATCTTTTTTCCATTTTGCAGTAGCTGACAGCATTTTTGAGAGTTCCACCTAAATGTTTGGTCTAGCTAACAAAGGCTTTGTGGCTGTTATTCTTACATTCCTTGGCAATTTGTCTTTAGAAACTGGCCTTGGATTATTTTATGTGCGATCATTCTTTCTTCCTAACAATGATCAGTGATGCCTTTCCTTACGTGAAGTTTGCTCTATCATGTGTTTGTTCCCTCCTTCTGTTGTATAGCTCATTTATGTGCAAAAACCACCAGATTGGTTTCCTATATTTGGAGGAGTGCATCATGGTTTTATTTGGCATGTCTCAATACATGCAAGCCTGTAGATGCTCATAGAATGCACTTGTAAATGATTCTGCAGATTGTATAGCATTATCCTATATCAAGGGTGCTTTAGAACTTTCCACTTTGGTCTTGAGAAGTGTGCTGTTTGCTTTAGAAACTTTCTTCACAGTGGTTTCCTTGACGTTGGAGGGGGCGTGATGTGGATGTCCAGTGTGATTACTTTATGATCTGACATTGCCAGCAAGGGTTTTATCTCTGTTGTGGAACACTGGTACCCCATGTTGGTGATGATCAGGTCCAGTATGTTGTCACCTCTAGTGGGCGTGTTAACCAGCTGTTCCAGAGCGTTTGAGTTTTTAAACTCTGGGAAGCATTGGGCAAAGGACGTTGTACATGAGTAATTCTCCCAGTCAGTGTTTTGGTAGTTGTACTCTCCTCATATAATGGTATTTGGTAGGATATTTGTATTTTCCACTGTTCTCAGGAATACTGGGTGAGGTTTCTGAGACAAGGTAGGTGATCTGTAGCAGGCTACAATCTGATAAGCAGCTTTGCACAATGTTAGTTGTACTTGCATGGTCTCCAAGACCTCATGCTGTGCCACTAACCTGAAGGTGTGGGTATCCATAGGGTAAATAGATACACCACTTCCTTTTGTATTTCACTCTGGGTTTTGGGGCTGAAGATCCGGGGGATTGTGAGTGTTTTATGTGGAGCAGGTCCAACAGCTCTGTGTTTGACGTATCTTTGTATGTTAGGCAGAGATCGCCTCTGAGTAGGCAATATGCGAGAGAGTACAGCTGGAGCATTTTGAGACTGTCTGTGTATGGCATGTATTTCAGGCTGCTAATGCTATTTGTGAGGTATGTCTGCAGCCTTTCCAGTTGTTGTTGATGTCTTGCGAGATACATAGCAAAAGGGGCGTTGTACTCTGTTATGGATCCAGTGAGTGATGAGTAGAGGGGAACAATATCCTCTTCTATCCTGCATGAGACACCTTTTGTGATGAGGTGTGCCACATAGAAGGATTTCTGGACTACTGTGGGGATGTGATTATCACAGATGTATCCACTGTCCACCTGTGACCCAAGGTCTCTAATTGCATTTTCAGTGTTAAGTATACTACAGCCTATGTTGTAGTTCATGGCTACAGAATTTTTACCAAAGGGGATGACAATGCACTTTTTGGCATTGAGCTTGAAGCCATGGCTTTGACACCAGGCATCTGTCTCAGTGAGGCCCTTTTGTAGGATGTCCACATCTTCAGTAGTTTTGATTATGGCTCCTAGTTTGCAGTCATCTGGAAACTTCATTAGCCACTGACCTTCCATGTTAAAGTTTACTTCAGGGAAGTAGATTCCAGACAGGACATGAGCCAGGACTGAACCCTGTGGTACTGCACTTGTCTCTGGTCTAATGTCGTACTTGGAGTCTGCTATTTTCACAGTGTGTGTTCTGTCAGTTAGCCAGTTGGCATCCCATCTTGTGACATAGCAATTTATACCTGGTTTAGTGGGTTTATCTTTAACTCCAGAGTGGGGGATGGTGTTGAAAGCCGTGGCAAGATCTACATAGGCTGTGTGAACCACCTTACCCTTGTCTACGGTTCTAGTGACTGCTTCAATGATGTCTATCAGGTTTAGGAGACGTGATCTGCCTTTTACAAACACAGCATGGTTGTGGTCCAGTGTTTGGAGAGTACCAATGTCTTTTTTTATAAGTTATATGATGATACATTCCATGGCCTTGCAGAGCAGGCTCATCAGGCTAATGGGCCACTAGATCCTGGGGACCATGGTATCTCCCCCCTTGTGTAGTGGGATAACAGTCACTGTACGCCATTCAGCAAGCACAAAGCCTGAGGTGAGGCTATGACTGAACATGGTAAGTAGGTGTGGTGCCTGTTCGTTCTGTAGTTTGTGTAGGCCACAGCCTGAGATGTTATCTGATCCCATGGATGCTGTGCTACTGGCTTTGGAGAGTGTTTTTTACCTGTGCAGCCGTGATGACAACAACTTTGCAGTCTTCCGTTATGGAGACGTGCTCATTCCTGGGTGAGGGAGGGTAAAGTTAGCACTGATCCTATCTGCCAGGATGTTGGCAATATCAGTTGAGTCTGTATATTTAGGGCCATTGTGCTGTAACTCAGAGCAGATCTGAGTGTTGCCATTGAGATTCTTGACATAGCTATAGAATGCTTTGTGGTTGTCTTTAGAATCAGTGTCGATTCTGTTTTCATAACTAGCTTTGGAGGATTTTATCATGGATCACAACTTCTTACTGATCTGGACCATGGAGCTCATCCCCTCATGGGATTTTACCCTGTTTTGCAACAGTATTTTCCTTCTGTTGTGTAGTTTATTTATGGCAGGGGAACACCAGATTGGCTTCCTTGTCTTGGAGGTTAGCGACTTGGTTCTATTTGGGATAGCACGATGCATACAGTCATGAAAGTGCTTATGAAGTGCAATTGTGAAGGATTAAGTAGTCATAACTGTATTTCCCATCTGCATATGTGTCCTGCAGTTCAGCACTTCTGTCTTAAGAAGCATGACATTGGCTTTGGAGAAATTATTTAACATGGTTTTCTTAATGGGGGTGTGGTCCAGAATGTGGATATGTAGGGTGATTAGCTTATGGTCAGATGGGACCAATGAGGCGCTGACATCAGGTGTGGAACAGCAGTCACGCAGGACAAACCAAACCCTGTAACCAACACAAATAACCACAAAGTGAGCTAAATGTTACTCATTGCCAGAAGTCTCAGCCTTCAGATGCACACACTCGTGGCACTTCTCATTATGGAGAATATTGATATCTGTGCAGTATCGGTAAACTAGTTCAAGGCTCCAGACAGCCCACCAGCACTACCAGAATACTACTCATTCCATACCTTCCAGCATCAGAATCTGAATCATAGCACATAAGATGAGGATGTATCCATATTCATCAAGGATACCTACACCTCTCTCTACATGCTCTATACAGGATATGTACCCATAGAATGTTGCACAGCAATGTTCTTCACACTCCACAGGGGTGAGGCCATGAAAACCCCTTGGCATTCATGCTCTATGAGCCTGTCAATTGTGTTCTGCAAGGCAATGGAGCCAATCATAATGGAAGTCAACAATACAGAGATTGGGAACCTTCACACAGTTGAGCACACACAGTTTCACTTGGTCAAATGAGGATTTCTTTGACAGTTACCCAGGCTACGGATGATTGAAATGAGATCCACACAGCCTACCTATGCCTCGCTAATGCCTTTGACACCATTCCCCAGTCAGGTATCACTCACCAAGCTGACCATGAATCCATACATCGCAGGATGGATTGCAAACTGCCACACAGATAGATCCCACACATTGCGAGTTGCTGGCTACATGTCAGACTCAACACCGGTAATGACTGGTGTCCCCCCAGGGTTCAGTCCTGTGGTCCCTCCTGTTTGGTATAGACTTCTCAAATGTACATGCCAACACAGGAGAGTTGTAGTTGACTAAGTTTCCTGGGAATTGTAAAGTGGTTGCCATAATAGATTCCCTGGAAGACAGACATATTCTCCAGAAGGGACTCTATGAGACAGATGTGTGGTGTCAGAATCATGGCCTCAAGCTCACTGTGGAGGAATGCATAGTATTCCTCTGCTGAAAACAAAATACACACAAACTACGACATGGGTGTTACCCCCTTAAAAATGACATGGTGATAAGGGATCTGGGGACACAAGTAGATAGTCATCTTTCCTTTGACAACCATATTGCCAAAGTGATTGGGAGATCCTATGTGGCCCACCTAATTAACAAAGGGTTTGCATCAAGATCCAAAGAGGTAGTGTTGGCACTCTACTCTTACATCATCAGACCCATCATTGAGTACAGTGCACCATTTTGGATGTACTCGACTTAGCATATCCAGCAGCTGTAGAGAACACATAGGTACCTCACCAAGAGGATTGCTGGCCTCAAACAGTTGTGTTATGCAACGCAACTGGTAAAACTACATCTGTTCTTCATTGCATACTGCCTACTCAGAGGCACACTCTGCCTAACATACAGAGCCATGTCCAACACATGACTGTTGAACATGCTCCATCTACACATAACAACATTGAGTTGCCCTACACATTCCAGGGATATGGACCTCATCCGGATGATGAATACAACATGCTGGTAGAATACAGTACCATCCCAGACACTTGCCTTACTGTGGAACAGAGTCCCAATGTACATCAGACAGAACCCCTCGCTGACACTCTTCAATTGGAAACTTGATGAGTGGATGGGAAATAGACAGTTCATGCCAGGCATCACATCAGCAGCCCCACTAGAAAGGGGCTTAGGGTACTAATTATTAGAACTAGGCTTTTGGAGACTACCCAATGGTGTGGTGAAAGCTGCACAACTTGCGTAGGCTGATATATGCCTTCATGGAGAGAGTCTACTACATACCTATGGACCTATGTGACAGGTACATGTCTACAGATAGTAGATGAGTACTTCATTGTACAGTCTTGTTGTACAGCAGGCACATGGAACACATAAACTGTAATGCTTACAGATACAGGTGGCTGTTATGTACAGTGGGAGAGATGTGCACCTCATGTCTTTCATGCCATTGGAATGTGTGCTGGGTGGGACAATCCTGGTTGGCTCCCTGTCATGGTCACCCTCTTACACACATCTCTGCCCATCCATTTTTGGCTTATTATACTGTGTCCCCCCTACATAAATATATATATATATATATATATATATATATATATATATATATATATATATATATATGTACATAGGTAGGTGATAGGCTATCTACCTGAAGACATATATTAGTATGTCCAGAGTGTGCAGCTATCACCACCCATGGAGTTACTTCCCTAGGCCTCTGTGTAGTAGATCTGATGAAGTGATCCATAGTGTGACAGTTCAGTTTCAGATACACTCATCAAGACTCCTCTGGAAGACTGTCAGTGAGGGTCTCGGCTTAATGTCGGTTGGGAGCCTGTTCCAAAGCAAGGGAAGTCTGTGAGTTAGTCATGTATCCCTCCAACATGTTCTATTTAATGTTGTGATGATGATATCCCTAGAGCATTTGGTACAGTGAGCTTGGGTTTACTTCAGATAGCGCATGTACATAAGTTCTGCATTGGACATGGACCTGCCTGTTGGGCAGAGATCTCCTGAGTAGACAGTATGCAACAGAGTACAGATTGAGTTAAATTCAGTCATGTTGCATGGAGCAACTGTTTGAGGCCAGTAATCCTTTTGTTGAAGTACTTCAGTGGTCTTTCCAGCTGCTGAAGGTGCCTTGTCAGATTCATCGCAAGTGTGTTGTGGTACTCTCTGACGGGTCTGATGACTGATGAGTAGAGGGAACCTCCTTTGACCTACATGCAAAGTCCTTGGCAGTTTGTGGGAACACATAGCATGATTTTCTAACCACTATGTGAATATATTTCTGGAAGTAGAGATGACTATCCACATGTGTCCATATATCCCTTATTATCACCTCCATATTTAGGGTGTTGGCACCTATGTGGTATTTGTATGACTGTAGCTCGAGGGCATAATTTTTACACCACATATGTCTGACTGAGACCCTTTTTAAGGATGTCTCTCTTGTCCCACACATCGATTATGACAACTGTTCTGCAGTCATCCACAGACTTTGCTAAACATAGCCCTCGTGTGTTTGACTGTATTTCTGAAAAGTATACACCAGACAGGAGGGGTCCCAGGACTGAGCCATGGGGGACAGCAGTTGTTACCAGCTTGAACAGGAGACCACAATTCTTACCTTGTGGGATCTATCTGTGCCCCAGTTGGCAATCCATCAGATGACATACATATTTATGCACTGGTTGTTGATTTTGTGGATACGACATGTGTCTGGGATGTTGGAAGATAGCTTTCCAAGGTCTATGTGGGACGTGTGTAGCTCATTTCATTGATGTATGTCCTGGGTGACTGCCTTGAAAACAGTCTAGCAGGTTTGGGAACCATGATCTGCCCCTGACAAACGAAAATTGGTAGGGTTGGGTGTTTGTAGGCTCATAATAGCTCTGTTTATGAGTTCCATCATAATGGACTCCATGGCCTTGCAGATCAGGCTTAACAGGATTAGAAGACAATAGTCCCTATGGTCTGTTGTGCACCAACACTTGTGGAGTGTGCCAAATATTGCTGTAACACATTCAACAGTTTCATATCCTGTACAGAGGGTGAGTCTCAATGGACTGTTCAGGTGCAGTGTCTGTTTGTTTTGGAGGTCACATATGATGCAGCTAGGGAAGCCATGTCATCCCATTGACGCCGTGTTTTTAGGTTTGGAAAGTGCTGTTTAACCATTGTATAGTTGATTTCTGGGTTTTCCCAGTCTCCAGGTATGATAATGGGCCCTTTTGTCAGTGAGAGGGGGGTAAATATGTATGAACCTGTCTGACAAGATGTTGGCGGTGTCAGCCATGTACAAGTATTAATTTACAGTTTGCACTGATTCAGAACATATTTGGGTTTACATTGATATTTATGACATTGCAAAATAAAGCTTCATGGTTCTCTATGGACTCTTTGACAATATTTTTGCCAGAACGTGGATTGGATAATGTTAGGAGTGCTCATTGTTTATTGATTATACTGATCAGAGAATTATTGGTCTTATTTGAATTTTCACTTTCTCTGAACGAGTTCAGTACTTGTAGTACATAGTTTGATTATGACAGGAGTCCAATATATTGTATGGGTCTGTTTTCATATCACTGTGTGCGCAAGGCAGGATTGGTGGATAGTGACATGTTTCTGGGGTGAGAACTGCAACTGCCAGATATGTGTGGCCCACTGCTGTACTCAGACATGGCCTGAGTGTGTGAGCATGCCCAGTATGACCTTTCAGTATGTTGTTGACTGACATTTGCTTCATTTAAGTGTGTGAGCATGCCCAGTATGACCTTTCTGTATGTTGCTGACTGGGATTTGCTAAATTTGTTGAAGTGTGTGAGCATGCCCAGTATGGACATATATACTATATGTGTGTGAAAAATCAAATTGTTTTTTACATCAGGGCTCACCTTTGTGTTGCACATCAACAGGAAGCATGCTGTGCCTGCAGGGCTTCCATGAGTCACTTTGCATAGACTTATCAACATTTCTACAAAAAAGGGGGGGCAGCGATTATTTGCACATTTCTACCCAGGGGGCACACCTGATTGTTACTGTGGGTGTACATTGGATGAGGGGTTCACCTGACACTTATACACATTTGCTAGGCCTGCACTGCTATGTCAGTTACTCCATTTCAGTCTGTACTGTTGCCTATCATACTGGCTTAAGGCATAATACTGTACTACAGAACATAGCTTCCAATTCCACTTTTATTAGTTTGTGATTTCATAGCCTACCCAACCCACATCACACTGCCTGGCCTGCTGTTATCTGTCTGCATAGACCTGGGGGAAAGTTCAGAGGCATGATACAGCATTTGTTTGTGTTTGCATTAGTCTACAATTGCCCTGCTGTGTCTCTGCCAGTGAAATGCTGTCATGGCTTAGTGGTTTAGTACTGTCTCTATAGTGCACCATATCCTGAGTTTGAGCCCTGTCACTGCTTTTTATTTTCCTGCTGGGCAGACCTGACTGGTTAAGGAACAGTAAAGCAGGTGTGAGTGTGTTTAACCGACTTTGCCTGACTTTGCCCAACATAGCCCAATGTTGCGTTAGTTTGCGCAGCATGCAGCTCCACGCAATTGTGCTTAAATATGCTAAATACTGGTAAAACCTGCTTAACACTGCTTTATATTGCTTAATATAGGGCAATCGTGCCTCAGGTGGTGCTGCAGGGCTGCCTATGTCAGATGCACATAATACACTCCCTATACATGTTTGAAACAGGTAGTGTCAAGTTAGGTATCCCTTTTATTGTATGTGCGAGTCAGAGAAAAGAGTCATTTCCAGGGTTCCAACTAAGTCAGTGTATGTGCTATGCGCTGCCTCTTTGCCAAGGCCAGGGCATACTGGGCATGCCTCCTTCTGCCTACTGGGGCAGGCTCAGGTTGTTCCTCCTCCGAGTCACGTTGTGCCTGTGCAGGCCTTGGCAATGGTGGGGGGCTGTTTGGCCCTGCCCCATGCTGTTCCTGCTGCAGCTGTTTTCACAGGATCATATTGTGTACTATGGCATATACCATGACAATTTGGGTACATGTAGTTGGTGAGTACTGCAAGGCTCCACTGGATGTGTCCAGGCACTGGAACCGTGACTTGAGCATCCAAAACACATGCTCAATTATGTTTCTTGTTTGTGCATGTGCCTCATTATGGAGTTCTTGTTCGGGTGTGTGTGCATTTCTGATGGGTGTCATCAGCCATGGCTCCAGTGCGTATCCAGCATCCCCCACTAGGTGACCATCAGGGATGTCCCCATTGGCGAATCTCTGGTACAGCTGCGTCAGATGCCAGATGTGGGAATCATGGGAACAAGCTGGTAAAAAGTACTAAAAACCAAACAAAAAGCTCTGTAGATTCAGGACTCAACCTGTAACTGTTTTCAAACTGTTTAATGAAGCACTTTACGTCGCTCTCAGTAAAGCAACTTCTTCAGACAAAGTTTCAAAAACACAAGTGCACATTTAAATAGTAAGAGGTTATGTCACATGATCCAACCTCATTAAAAATTCATGAAGTTTTAAAACACATAAAATAGTTCGCACATGAACAATAATCTGTTAAAACCAATAAATTAACATCGTTCATAAACATACCACTTTCTAAACTGAATATTATTATAAATATTATAAATTTCCCCTAAAATTTACACAAAATAGTGTCAGCATCTTATTCATCTAAATTGTGTTATATGAATATTATCTGTTAAGACTCTTTAATTTAAGCAAACAACCAATATTACAAGATTCATTTAAACCTGGATTTACAAATGCATTTAATCTTATTTGCCATTCAAGCTCATGCTCTTCAAGGAGCAAGTTAAAAGGACCACCTCTAATGTCACACTGTATCTGATCTATTGCTTTAAATATAAATGTATGTCCTTTATTTGATGTTGTATGTTTAGCTAGTGCATTATCAAGTTTATTTGTCTAAATTGCATATGTGTGTTCATAAACTCTGTCACGGAGCCTATACTCAGTTTTACCAACATAAAATGCCTTACAAGATGTGCACTTAGCAATGTAAATAACAGATTTAGAGTTACAGTGTAACTTATATTTTAACGCATACTTTTTATCATTGATAAAAAATGTCTTGCCTGTTTCCATGAATTTACACATACTACATCTACCGCATGCGGCCATTCCAGCAAATCTATGAGTGGTTGTTATTACATTCTTTTCAAGTAGGTTTTTAAGATTCACTCCTCTTCTAAAAACAAATTTTGGAGAGCTACCCAACTTTTCTAACAAAAGTTTATCATGTTTAATTAATTCCCAATTTTGAAGTAAAATAATTTTTACTATTTCACTGTCTATACTAAACGTTGTAATTAAACTACACTCATAAATATTTGCAGTGGTATTATTAACTGTCTGATGTCTATCTACATCTGACGACAAATAGTTTTCACTAACTACCATATCATCAAATTCTCTTATGTCTACTTCTTTGTTTAAAATGGAAGAAATAATCCCGTTGTATCTTTTCAGTTGAATTTCGTCAACTAATGAAATAATGAAATTTAAAGGATATCCTCTTTGTTGAAACATGTCGCTTGGAAAGTTACACTCATCTAGGAATTGAGCCTCTAGTGTTGTCATTTTAGCTGCCCTGATCAGTTGACCTTTTATTATCGACCGTTTTTGTGAAAGTGGATGAGAACTAGTAAAATGCAAAAATGAATTGCAATAGGTGTCTTTTCTAAAGATTTTTGAAGTATACATATAATTAACTATATCTTTAATTAAATTGACATCTAAATAATCAATAGAAAGGTATTGAAAATTAAATGGAAACTCAAGAAAATATGTTGAACTATTTAAATAATCAATGAATTTGTTTCACTTGGCATTCATCACCTCTAAACAAGATAAATATATCATCCAGGAACTGTGTATAATAGGTTATGTTCGCCTTTTGAAGTAAAATAATTTTTACTATTTCACTATCTATACTAAACGTTGTAAGTAATTGTTTCTCCCAATAAACCATGATGGTGTTTGCAAAACTCCCACCACACGGGGAGCCCATAGCTACACCCCGTTTCTGGAGATAAAACTCATTGTGAAATGTGAAGTAGTTGTTAGTGAGTATAATGTCTAACAAGACTTCTATGAGGTAGATTTCCTGGGCAGGTGCCCCTTTATTACTAAGTGTGAGACTAACCCATTCCAGACCTTCAGCATGTGGAATTGAAGTATATAAATCTTTAACATCAATAGTAAGAAAATTATTCCCTACATTGAAGTCTAGGTTGTTGATGTTCTTTAAAAATCACCAAGAATCTTTGCAGACCTGGGGCTGGGATAATAAATATTTTTCTAAAATGCTATCAACAACCTTAGCACAAGGATATGTAATAGAGCCTCGTCCATCAATTAATGGCCTCATTGGCGGATTAAACAAGTCCTTATGAATTTTTGGAGTACCAAACATCGTAGTATTTTTGTCCATGACATAGACATATAGTTGAACAAGTTAATGTCTATCTTAGATTCAATTAACAAATCGTTTATGTATCCTTTTGTCCGATTGTAGGCTGTATTTACTTTATTTATTGATGCTTTACTATAAGCATCACTACTCAGCAAAACTTCCATCCTAGAAAAATAATCCATTATATCAAATATGGCCAAACCCCCACCTTTGTCTGGTTTAGCTACCCTCACTTGCATAGATTTCAATGTTTGTAATGCCGTAATTTCCTCATATGTAGTATTAACTTCATTCATTTTACTGTTGACAAAGTTCTTCTGTCCATTTGTAAAATACCTTAAGTCGAGTTCAGACACTATTTCGAAAACATTCAACACTGGGTGTAATGGGGGATTAAACACACTGGATACCCTGAATGAGGAACCCATTTCCCCTATATTACCCAACAATGTTGACAAATTTAATTTTCTCACAAACAATTTTAAATCTTATTTGTTTGTACAATATCAAGATGTCTACTCGGGGTGAATGTGTTCCCCTTTGCTAATAGTTCAATCAATACTGGGTCAATGTTAATCAAAGAATAATTAAAAATATGAAAATCATCAGTACTGTTTTTAATAGTTAGAACACTCTGTTGAAATTCCTGTGCTATCTCCTGCGCCTGTTGGTGCGCCGTCTGTTTTTTTGAACATAGTTGTTCTATTTTTTGGGGGTAGCACCTTGGTGAACAGAGTTTTGAAAATTTGAATTGTTGTCCCGTGCAATACCCTCTTGTTGATTATTGTTCAAACCTCTATTATTGTTAGAGCGAATTCGCTCACTGCACCTGACCGGCTCATGTTCATCATCCAGAGGAGAAGAAACCACGGGGGTAGCTGTATTTAACGTATTAGGTACACTCCTGTTTTCCCTTTGAACAAGGTTATTGGAAGATGGTGCACCCACTTGGGCCAAAGACAGCCTAGGGTATGCTGTGCCATTATTATAAGCTGCATGGTCTGTTCTCATTTTTTTAATTTTGTTGAATTTTAACTTGTCCAATAATTGATCAATGCTAGAAAAACACCTCTCATAATCATATTTATATCTGAGAAAATCAATATGAGTAGTTATAAAAGAATTAATGTCAGAAACTTCACGGTAAGCTCCTCAGTTTGAATTGTATAATGTTTTAACATCAATTCCATTAAGTCAAACCCTTGCTGATCGAAGAGTGAATTAAGCTCAAGATGAAATAAAGATGCTGCAATAAGACCAGTGGGATACTGATGGTATCTCTACCCCTTTGGGACTATACTTCTTTTAAACACTCTTTAAAATAAGTTGTTTCTAATTGGAGCTGCTTCAATTTAAGCAATTTAGAATCAAATAGTTTTAATTGATCAGTAATAAAACCAGGACCAACCTGTGGTAATTCGGCGTTGTCAGTCAGTTGCTCCACACTATTCACAGGGTGTAAACACAAATTATTTGTGCGATTTACCCATTCTTGAAATGATGGTTCACTATAAACCCCACAGCGCCATTGTAATTAATCCTTTGTTCACGAATAGAAGTTCCAAATATATCAGGTGCACGGCCTGAAAGCCGTAATTCACCGGATGCTGTTCCACTAATTGTAGTAGTGATACCTCTCTCTTTCTGGTTACTATTCGATGGAGATGTTTGGCTATTGGTAGGTGGTATGCAAGGATGAGCACCTTGCTGCTGCCCAGGTGGGGGAAAGGAACTAGTAGTTGAGCGGTACTCAGAGCGGCTGAGTCGTATGCTGAATTCATATGAACAGCCATCTCGTCAACACGTTTAGTCAAAGCATTCAATAATGCTGTTATAGTTAAAAGTTCAGACTGTGATTGAGTAGGTCCAAATAAATTTGGACTATATGAGCCACTTCAGTCTCCGGAAGCAATACGACAACACAGGAACAAACTGGTAAAAAGTACTAAAAACCAAACAAAAAGCTCCGTAGATTCAGGACTCAACCTGTAACTGTTTTCAAACTGCTTAATGAAGTGCTTTTCATCGCTCTCAATGAAGCAACTTTTTCAGACAAAGTTTCAAAAACACAAGTGCACATATAAATAGTAAGAGGTTATGTCACATGATCCAACCTCATTAAAAATTCACGTAGTTGTAAAACACATAAAATAGTTTGCACGTGAACAATAATCTGTTAAAACCAATAAATTAACATCGTTCATAAACGTAACACTTTCTAAACTGAATATTATTATAAATATTATATAAATTTCCCCTAAAATTTACACAAAATAGTGTCAGCATCTTGTTCATCTAAATTGTGTTATATGAATATTATCTGTTAAGACTCTTTAATTTAAGCAAACAAGCAATATTACAAGATCCACCAATCCACCAATGAGACCATTAATTGATGACAAGGCTCTATTACACATCCTTGTGTTAAGGTTGTTGATAGCATTTAAAAAAAAAATATTTATTATCTGAGCCTCAGGTCTGCAAAGATTCTTGGTCTTTTTTAAAGAACATCAACAACCTAGACTTCGATGTAGGGAATAATTTCCTTACTATTGATGTTAAAGATTTATATACTTCAATTCCACATGCCGAAGGTCTGGAATTAGTTAGTCTCACACTTAGTAATAAAGGGGCACCTGCCCAGGAAATCTACCTCGTAGAAGTCTTGTTAGACATTATACTCACTAACAACTAGTTCACATTTCACAATGAGTTTTATCTCCAGAAATGGGGTATAGCTATGGGCTCCCCATGTGGTGGGAGTTTTGCAAACACCGTCATTGTTTATTGGGAGAAACAATTTGTTTTTAACAACTTGATTTACATGGCGAACATAACCTATTATACACAGTTCCTGGATGATATATTTATCCTGTTTAGAGGTGATGAATGCCAAGCGAAAATTTTCGTTGATTATTTAAATAGTTCAACAGATTTGCTTGAGTTTACATTTAATTTTCAATACCTTTCTATTGATTATTTGGATGTCAATTTAATTAAAGATATAGTTAATTATAGGTATACTTCAAAAATCTTCGGAAAAGACACCTATTGCAATTCATTTTTGCATTTTACTAGTTCTCATCCACTTTCACAAAAACGGTCGATAATAAAAGGTCAACTGATCAGGGCAGCTAAAATGACAACACTAGAGGCTGATTTCCTAGATGAGTGTAACTTTCTAAGCGACATGTTTCAACAAAGAGGATATCCTTTAAATTTCATTATGTCATTAGTTGACGAAATTCAACTGAAAATATACAACGGGATTATTTCTCCCATTTTAAACAAAGATGTAGACATAAGAGAATTTGAAGATATGGTAGTTAGTGAAAAATATTTGTCGCCAGATGTAGATAGACATCAGACAGTTAATAATACCACTGCAAATATTTACGAGTGTAGTTTTATTACAACGTTTAGTATAGACAGTGAAACAGTAAAAAATATTTTACTTAAAAATTGGGAATTAATTAAACATGATAAACTTTTGTTAGAAAAGTTGGGTAGCTCTCCAAAATTTGTTTTTAGAAGAGGAGTGAATCTTAAAAACCTACTTGAAAAGAATGTAATAACAACCACTCATATATTTGCTGGAATGTCCACATGCAGTAGATGTAGTATGTGTAAATTCATGGAAACAGGCAAGACATTTTTTATCAATGATAAAAAGTATGCGTTAAAATATAAGTTACACTGTAACTCTAAGTATGTTGTTTACATTGCTAAGTGTACATCTTGTAAGGCAGTTTATGTCGGTAAAACGGAGCGTAGGCTCCGCGACAGAGTTTATGAACACACATATGCAATTGAGACAAATAAACTTAATAATGCACTAGCTAAACATACAACATCGAATAAAGGACATAAATTTATATTTAAAACAATAGATTAGATACAGTGTGACATTAGAGGTGGTCATTTTAACTTGCTCCTTGAAGAGCGTGAGCTTGAAGGCAAATAAGATTAAATGCATTCGTAAATCCAGGTTTAAATGAATCTTGTAATATTGGTTATTTGCTTAAATTAAAGAGACTTAACAGATAATATTCATATAACACAATTTAGATGAATAAGATGCTGACACTATTTTGTGCAAATTTTAGGGGAAATTTATAATATTTATAATAATATTCAGTTTAGAAAGCGGTACGTTTATGAGCGATGTTAATTCATTGGTTTTAACAGATTATTGTTCATGTGCGAACTATTTTATGTGTTTTACAACTACGTGAATTTTTAATGAGGTTGGATCATGTGACCTAACCTCTTACTATTTATATGTGCACTTGTGTTTTTGAAACTTTGTCTGAAGAAGTTTCTTCATTGAGAGCGATGAAAAGTGCTTCATTAAACAGTTTGAAAACAGTTACAGGTTGAGTCCTGAATCTACGGAGCTTTTTGTTAGATGTGGGAATCATGATAGCTTCCAGGGCAGCCAGCACACACATTCATTATTATGCCCTGGGCATCACACATGACCTGGCAGTTGATGAAGGGGAAGCCCTTGCGGTTGATGTAGACACTACCCCGCTCACCGTGTGGTGCTTTGATGTGTATGTGCATGCAGTCTATTGTACCCACCACCTCAAGGTATTCTGCTATTTGGTGGAAGAGATGCATATTGCTGGCTAATGCCTCACTGGAATTGGGGAAATATACATGCTCACTGACATGTGCTGACATGGCATCCAGGAATTGGTGCAGTACACCAGTTGGTCTCTGGAAGGTACCTGTAGCTAGTATTCGTAGGCCAACACATACCTTGGTATCCACTGGGATGGGTTCTCCTCTGTTGGTTCTGTGTGTGAGGCATGGCTGGCACAGCTCAACAATTTGCTGCAGGAGGTCTCTGTCCATTCTATAGCGCTCCACTATCTCCAGCTCATGTAGCCCCTGATAGGTTACCCTGGGTCTGTACACTCTTCTCCGTCTCCTCACTGTAGGTTGCTCAGCGGCATTCACAACATCGCCACCCTCAGCACCTTGCATATGTTGGTTTATAATAGCAATGGCAGCCCCTAACATTTTGTCAGCCGTAAGCTTTTTGAATTTTCACTCTTTCTAAACTGCAGTGTTGCAGAGTCCTTGTGAGAAAACAGGTTAGACTGCTGTTTGCAGTTTCAATTGCTGGGCTGGGCTGGGCTGGTTGACTGCCTGTGTAATTGGCTGATTGTGATATATTTCACCTGGCAGCTTTGCTAGTTCTCCTTGGTTAACTTCCTACTACTTCTTTTCCTTCCTTTTTCCCCTTTCTGTTTCCACAAGGGGCAGCAGCGCGCAAACAAGCAGACATGCGCGGACACTAGCGCACACTCGCCTACACGCGTGCACACATGCGCACATGCTGTGTACCCGTTTGCAAGAAATTTCTGATATATCCATGACGTATGCTTTTGGTTTCTTGTTTTTAGCTACTACCACTGTAAACACGCCTCTTGCAATCCTGAGCAACTCAGGGCAAACACATGCCACTGTGCTCCAATCACCTTACAGTCTTTCAGACATACCCCCTCATGATGTCACCTATCTTCTACTCGACTACTACCCTACTCCTACTCTTACACTCTAGGGACATGGCTCATATGCCAGGGAAAGTTGGGATTCGCTATCCTTATCCTCATTTGCATAGGATTGCCTACCAATGCTTGGTTATATCTCTCACACTGAGCTTCCCCCCCTTAGCAACCACTACTCAGTGGTCATATTGTTTGCAGCCTGCCATTCACCTGCATGGCAGGACAAGCTTTTTAGTGTAAAAGCACATTTGTGGATATTTTTCCCTTTTTGTCATTTAATTTAAATCGCAGCATGTTTGAGCGATGCTGCGCTACGGTTAAACATTGGTGATCGGGAAAAAAAAAACATTGGATTTTGCAGATTTACAACATTTGCAAATGCCAATGACCTTATATTTGGCCATTGGCATGCTTCCTTAACTATATGCATCTTTTATTTGGAGCTGTCATAGCTCCGTTTAGCTATATGCAGAACGGTACTCCGTTATCAATGGAGTACAAATCTGCAGATAACACTACTCTTACATGGACAGGTTAGTGGTTCCTGGATCGCAAATTTACCTCATTTGCATAGCTTTCAGCAGCAAATGAGGTAATTTGCATACCATAACACTGTCCCTGCAAGAGTAACTTTAGAAGCTCTCATGCATGCCCCTACCGGCTATTGCTGAATCGCTCGGCAGACACATTGCCTGTCTGCCATCTTACACTGTTCTTACACTCCGTGCAAGCCTTCGTAAATCCGGCCCTAAGATTATATGGATATTCAGTAACAAAAAACTCTTATTCACAGATGCAGAATGTAGCCGTTAACAACAGATACAGGGAGGAAAGGTGTTACATGTCAAGTGCAGGAGGCCTCCTAAAAACAACTTGCATTTTATGCTCCTATTAAATTTGACTTGAATAGTCTTCTGTAGTGAGTAAATGTCAGACAATGGAAATTAAACCTCCCTGGGATGCAGAAGTTGAACTAAATCCTAAAAATAAGAGTTTAAAAGATGGTATCCTGAAACCCCGAAGTGACAAAAAAGTCTAATTTTAGGAATCTTTGTGTAAGAGTAACCCCCAGATTCTCAATAGCCTGCACAGAGTGCAAGATGACTGCAGTAGCGCATGCAGGCATTATGTCTGCCGTGCGATCCAGGAACAGCCGGCAGGGGGCGTGCACGAGAGCTCCAGTGCTAATCTTGCATGGACTAAGCCCTGGTATGCAAATCACCTCATTTGCTGAAGAAATCCATGCAAATGAGGTGATACTGCAATCCAGGAAGCTTGCAATAGTCTGTGCAAGACAAGTGCAATCTACAGAAATGTACTTGGTTACTAACTGAGTACATTTCTGCAAATTCTAAAACGGAGCTATGACAGCTCCAAAGAAAGGCTGCATATTATTGAGGAAGCATGCCAATGGCCAAGTAAAAGGCTATTGGCATTGCAAACTGTTTAAAAAATAAATAAGACAACTTTAATTTTTTTTTTTTGATGATCATGGCTGTTTAAGCATAGAGCAGAGGCACGCAAACTGGATCGTGGGACAATAATAAAATAAGCTGAAAATGAGCATTCTAACAAAAGTCAGTATTCTGCCATGCAGGTCAATGGCAGGCAAAAGACAACTTGGCCAGTGAGTAGTGGCTGCTTAGGGAGAGGCTCAGTGTGGGACATGTAACTATGCATTAGTAGGCAATCCTATGCAAATGAGGGGAAAGGTTAGTGAATCCCAGATTTTCCCGGGGTGTGTGGCAGGTCCCAAGAGTGTAAGAGTATAAATAGCTGGGTGCAAGACTAGGATATAGGTGACGTCATGGGGGTGTGTGTCAAGCATACTATAAACAGATTGGAGACATGTGGCTCCAGATTGCTCCTAGGTTAGCACAGCTAAGCTAGGGGTGTGTCAAAAACTGCCTAGCACACTTTAAAAAGTGGCAGCATGTGTGCGCACCATGCACCAGGTTTTACAGGATGAAAAAGGAAGTTAAACCAGGAAAAAGCAGCTCTGTGCACATATGAGCACTCTGTTTGCACAGCGCACACATGGGTTTAAAGAGGGAAGCTATGGGAAGGGAAAACAGCAGTAGGAAGGTAATCAAGGAGAACTAGCTTAGCTGACAGGTGAAATGCATCAGAATCAGCCAATTACACAGGCAGCAGACCAGCCCAGCCCAGCACACCACTATAAACTATGCAAATACCTTCCCCTCTTGTTTTTCCCACAAATTCTGCACCATCAGTGTATACAGATGGGGAAATTTTACAAAACAAAAGCAAGAGAAAAAATGTTAGGGGCTGCTTTTGCTATCATAAACCAGCATGCGCAAGAGGCTGAGGGTGGTGAGGATGTGAATGCTGCTGAGCAACCCACAGTGAGGAGACAGAGAAGAATGTTACAGACCCAGGGTAACCTACCAAGGGCTATAGGAGCTGGAGATAGTGGAGCACTATAGGGTGGACAGGGACCTCCTACAGCAAATTGTTGAGCTGTGACGGCCACGCCTCACACACAGAACTAACAGAGGGGAACCCATCCTAGTGGATACCAAGGTATGTGTAGGCCTAAGAATACTAGCTACAGGTACCTTCCAAAGGCCAACTGGGGATATGATGGGGATTTCACAGGCATCAGCATTCAGGGTACTCTATCATTTCCTGGATGCCATGTCATGTACATGTCGGTGAGCATGTATACTTCCCCATTACCCATGAGGCGTTGGCCAGCAATATGCATCTCTTCCACCAAATATCAGAATTTCCTGAGGTAGTGGGTGCAATAGACTGCACGCACATATGCATTAGAGCAAAACCAGGTGAGCAGGGTAGGGTCTACATCAACTGCAAGGGCTTCCCCTCCATCAACTGCCAGGTTGTGTGCAATGCCCATGACATAATAATGAATATGTGTGCTGGCTGCCCTGGAAGCTACCACGATTCCCACATCTGGCATCTGACACAGCTGTACCTGACATTTGCCAGTGGGGACATCCCACATGGTCACCTAGTGGGGGATGCTGGATACGCACTGGAGCCATGGCTGATGACACTCATCAGAAATCCACACACACCCGAACAAGAACTCCATAATGACGCAAACGCACAAACACAAACCATAATAGAGTGCGTGTTTGGGATGCTCAAGTCATGGTTCCGGTGCCTGGACACATCCGGTGGAGCCTTCAAGTACTCACCAACTATATGTACCCATATTATCCTTGTATGTGCCATGCTACACAATATGATCCTGTGGAAACAGCTACAGCAGGATCAGCATGGGGCAGGGTCACACAGCCCCCCACCAGTGCCAAGGCCTGCACAGGTGCAGAGTCACTCAGAGGAGGAACAACCTGAGCCTGCCCCAGTAGGCAGAAGGAGGCATGCCCAGTATGCCCTGGCCTTAGCAAAGAGGCAACGCATAGCACATGTACTGACACAGTAGGGACCCAGGGAATTACACCTTTCTCCGACTCGCACATACAGTAAAAGGGATGCCAAACATGACACTACCTGTGCTCAACCATGTATAGGGAGTGTACTATGTGCATCCAACATAGGCAGCCCTGCATCACCACCCTCAATACTGGGACACCCACAAGGTAAGTGACTCACACATGCCAGTCGGGGGGGCACATACCCAACAACAGTCACAGCCAGTAGGATAGGTGTAGACAAACACAAACAAATGCTGTACTATGGCTTCTGAATGAGCCCCATGGGTAACCCCTATCCCAGTCCTAGACAGATAGTCTACAGCAGGCCAGCCAGTTGGATGTCAGTTGTGAATGGTAGGAAATCAGAAACTAATATGTAGGTAGTGAAAGCTATGATCTGTAGTACACTGGTATGCCTCTAGCCAGCATGAAAGGTACAACTACAGACTGAAATGGTGTACCTGACATAACAGTACAGTCTTAGCAACTGTGTGAAAGTGTAAGGTGTGCCCCACCATCCAATGTACACTTATAGTAAGAGTCAGGTGTGCCCCCCACCCCTGTGTAGAAATGTAGAAACCATTTGGTGACCCCCCCGCTAAGCAGAAATGTAGCAACAGTCAATACCAAATGACTGAAGTATACCCTGCAGACACAGCATGCTACCTGTCGGTGTACAACACAAAGGTCAGCACCGCAGTACAAACCACCTGGACTTGATTCACATGCAATATAGATGGTCATACTGGGCATGCTCACACACTTAGAGGAATGAAGGCAATGTCAGTCAACAACATACTGAAAGCCCATACTGGGCATGCTCACACACTTAATACAAGAAAACCATGTCAGCAAACAACAGTGGACCAGACATATCTGGCAGTTGCAGTTCTCAGTGCAGACACATGTCAGTATGCACCACTCCTGCCTTGCACACACAGTGGATAGGAATACAGACATATATGTAAAGACAACACACTATAATAGGCCAAAGGTAGATGGACACAGATGTGTTGAAGATGGTGACCGTGACAAGGAGGCATCCGGGCCTGTCCCACCCAGCACACAGCCAAAGGGCCCCAAACACATGAGGTGCAGATGTCACTCACTGCAGATACTAGCCACCAATATCTGTCAGCATGACGACGTGTTGCATGTGCCAGCTGGGCAACATGACTGTACAAGGAAGATGTCACATAGTAGCTGTGTACACATATCTGTGGCATGTGACCCTGTGTTACGGCCCATGCACACACCGCCCTCCCCATAGCAGTATCATGACAAGCTTGCTGAGGTCATCCAATGTGAAATACACCTTTGGGGGAGCTGTAGCTCAGTAATCCCCATGGCGTGTCTCATAACTGTGTACTTCTGTACACACAGCATCACACTGGATTTTCAGGGAGCAGGGTACCAAGCTGGTGATAAGGGCCATTTATCTGGAGATACTGGACAGATTGGAACAGTTGTGGGGTATGAATATGCATACAACTTTCAATTTGAACATTCTAGCATATCGTGTATAGTTGTTGGGTGTAGTTATGCATACAGCTTTCTATCTGAACATTGTTTCAATATCTGCACAGTTGTGGGGTATGATTATGTATACAACTTAGTAGCACTCCTAGGATTCAAAACCCTGCTGAGTGTGACAAAATATTATAACTAACATCACAGTACACTGTGCTATCAGGGAACTGATGTACAGCTTTCAACTGTTTTCTATCTAAGTCTGCCTAACTTGTACAATATAACTGACCTCTTGGCACTTCCAACATTTTATGCAGGACTTCATGCCCATTTTATCTGCATACCACGGTGTGGGTGACACAGCATAATATACAACAGTACTATTTATAGTATGGAACAGATCACCAACATATGAGAAAAGAGTAAACAGAAGCACTCCAGGGGTTATACCTTTATATACAGACTATTACACATTTATTTCTACTGGTACAACACTTTCTAAGACTCTTATATTTATTTGCTATGACAGTACATGCCGACTGATTACTAACCTGCCTCGCAATGCAGCCTTTGCAGCCTAACATCATGGGTTTGCTGGTTCACAGCCCGCTCATCTGCAGCTGTCAGGGAAATGCAGTGATATTTAGCCATACATATCCATTGTATACACAAGCTTGGCAATTATTTACTACTTAGTAGAATGAGTACTTAGTCCTGGGGCATTGGGCATCTGCCGCAACTCCCGGATCCACTGTTCCAGTACATCCCCCTCCACCACTTCAGGTCAGCATGGTGGTACCTGACCTGCTCACCATTCCGGGGGATACCTGTGGCACTGGTGAGGTCATGGGTGAGACTGTCCCAGGCCTCCATTTTATACTGTGAGCCCTGGTACTGGCCCTGCAGTAGTCTCTGATCATGGTGTTTTACCAGGAGCCATACCATGATTTTTGACACCTGGATGCCCCAGCACTGCTTTCTAAATCGAGTGCCTGCACCCACACCAGCCATTCTGCCTGCAGTAGGAAGCTACAACCAGTTATGAGAAGTATTCCCGCCTGTGGGGTTTAAATACGGCCATTTTCCCGCACTTTCCCATGATTGGCTGGTTTTGAAAAGGCTAAGCTATGGGCACACCTGCTTGCATAAGGCTGGCACTGCTTAAAGAGCTATACCACTAGGCAGATTGAATTGGCACTGCTACACATTGCTTACACTTACTAACTTGTGCTGTGCTGCGGTTAGCATTGCTTAATAGTTAATTAGCACTATATTTGCCATTTGACAATGATTTGTTCTTCATTACAGGTTATATATGTGTCTGGTATCCGTGATTCATGTGTACATACACTGTATAGGGACCTGGGGAATTCTACACTTTATTACTTTATTATTACTTTGGGGCGGAGCAGTGGTGCAGTGGTTAACATTGTCACCTCACAGCAAGAGGTTCTCCGGTTCGATTCTCGGCTGGGGTGCCTTCTGTGGAGTTTGCATGTTCTCCCTGTGTTTGTGTGGGTTTCCTCTGGATACTCCAGTTTCCTCCCACATTCCAAAGAAATCTGGCACATTTCTCCCCAGGCCTCCGCTGAAAACAGGCTTTGTGGAACCTAGTCGGACTTTCCCAGTCAACAAATGATAAATAAAAAAAAAAATAAAAATAAAATTACAAACACACCTCAGATCATTGCTTACTGCAGTACTCCATTTCACATATTTATGTTCTGTGGCAGGTTATCCAACATCACACTGTACATAGATTCACTTCACATGTTTGGTTTGACTTTCCTGTGGTGAGAATTAGTTTGCTGATACCTCATTCATATCTATTGCTCTGATGGCTTGGTGGTTAACTACTGTGGCTATAGTGTGCAGGTTCCTGAGTTTGAGCCTTGCAGAGGCAGTTTATTTTGTTGCTGGGCAGAACATGGGCTATTGGATCCAGAGTGATTAAGGCACTTTAAAGCAGTTGTAAGCAGGCTTGTGCGTGTTTGCGCGATGCTAAGCACTGCTAACCTCCGGTTACAGTTTCATACACTCAGTTAGCTTCTACTTTGCTTAATCTGTGTGGGTAATGCTTACTCCCGTGCAAACACACTTAAACAGGCTTACTACTGCTTATTTTTGCTTAGACCTGCTTACTAGTGTCTTATTCATTATGACACTGACACTTCACATGTGCATTTACTGCAGCACTCCAGTTCACATTTAAATGTTATTATGTAGGTTATACGGCAAAAAGATGTCAAACTATATTCATATACAGATTTTACATGGAAAATGATATGTGCTGCAGTGGGACTCAAAAAGAGAATGCCTGTTCATTAGGTGGGTGCTCTAACCACTACACTATTCCTATGCTGTTTTATTTGCATATATACCCCTATACCCATGGATCCCAGTTCCCCAAACACCCACCTCAACACTTCACTGACACATCAGTCATCCATTCTCCAGTTGGAAACACGGTGTATCCACACCACTACACAATGGCCACTCCCTACTCCTCCAGACCCATCCCATGGGTTGACTCAATCCAAGTATCCTCAGACATCCCAACCTTTTAGTTCACAAACACTGGTGAAATGAATGACCAATAGGACACTATTCCCAATTTTTGGGTTGTCCCACTTGGGACACACATGTCTTTATTTCAAGATTAGACTTTATACTTCATTACTTCGTTACTCCAGTTAACAAGACACTAAAATAAATTAATAACTAAGATTATATGATAATGCACACGTTACACATGAAAACCAATGATGTACGAGTTCGGCAACATTATATTACAAATAGGACCGGTTTAGTGATGGACGTTGATGTAGCTGGCAAATCACAGGACTGATTCAAATATTTCATAATGGGAAAGTCCTCACATTTTATTTATTTGAGAGCACTAACTTCGAAACATAATATACAACTCTGAATTATTGCAGATTCATCCCTTCCCTCTATCTCTATAGTACTGCAATATACAACAGAAACAGAACAACAACTTATTTTGCCTTGGGATTTATATCCCAGCAAAATCATGCAAATGTCTCAAAGAAATAAATATATATATATATGGATGACAAACATTTCATGACAGTCTAAGTAAGGCCTGCACTGTTACAAAGGCCATGCATTTTGCATGTAATTGAGTCGGGATATATAAGCCACAGTGCAGAGAAGGGGGTCACCATCTTTTCTGTAATGAACTATAAATAAATGTTTATTTAACATCTCTTAACTGAGTATTCAGACTGTTCCAATGAGTCAGGACTCCATTCAGTCATGACTTGAGTCTTAGAGGCCGAACAACACAACTAAACATACACGAAAGTCATATCTCTCAACCTCTTAATGTAAGAAGTTTAGCCAAAGCCAAATATAATTGGGGTGGGGGAGCAAATATTGGGGCATACTGGGATCAATTCAATAGCTCTGCCTGACAGAGGCTCAATAAATTGATCAAAGGGGAGGCGTAAGCTAACACACCTTGGTTAGGCTTATAAATGGCCTTCGGCAGATAGCCTAGTACCTACCTATGAACCTATTACATTTATGGTTATGCACAACCTATTATTCTATCTACTCTCGAGGTTTCTAGGGGCACATTATTGTTATTTATGTCTGCAAAAGGAATGAATGTGGTACAGGGAATGTACTGCTACATATAGATGTATGTATGTGTGTATGCATATATACTTATAATGAACTCGCTGACCTCCATGAGGTGGTCCAAATAGAACCGGGCCATCCAACCCTGACACGCCTGGATCCATATTTCATACCCATGGTTCCTCCACCCCACCTGAGTCCCACATACACACAAACCATCCATTCTCCAGTTACTATCCCAGCCATAACACACCTACACACATTGCCCTCTCCCCAGCGTTAGGGACCCTACACATATGTTATCTCAACCCATGTATCATAAGGCTCTTCCAACCTTTTTGTCCTTAAACATACCTGCACTGGCTTGTGTAATGGCCGGAAGTCCAAACAACCAGCAATTTTTGGGTAGTCCCACCAGGGACTACCCTGTAATTGTTTGTAAGGTAGACTTAGCAGGTTGACAATGTTACTCCCACTAGTAGTATGCTGCCTGTGGTTTGTGAAGCAGTGATTTGCTCACCCCTGCTCAGCTTGATATGACATAAGATGACAGCACAACATAATACAGGTGTTGCTGTTGTTTTCCTTCTCATTCTTTTTGTATGTTTTATTGTCACGGCATTCATTCTTCACACATATATATATATATATATATATATATATATATATATATATATATTATATCTGTACATACACATGCACATACATCTACATAACTATATACATTTCCTATGCTGTTGTATGACTGTGCTGGATGATATGTTTGTGATAACATCAGGTTTGTGTATATCTGACATGGCTTAGTGGTAAAGCACATTGGCTGTTGTGTGCAGGGTACTGGGTTCGAGTTTTATAGAGGCTGTTTGTTTTGTTGATGGCCAGAACATGGGCCATTGGATACAGAGTGATTAAAGCACTTTTAAGCAGTTGTGAGCAGGTGTGTGAGGGTTTGTGTGACTGTAAGCAGTGCTAACTTCTGATTACAGTTTCTTAAATTCAGTTAACTTCTACTATGCTTAATGTGTGAAGGCACTGCTTACACCTGCACAAACACACTTAAACATGCTTACTAGTACTTATATATGTTTACTACTGCTTATTTGTCCTTAAACCTCCTTACTAGTGCCTTATTCATTACGACACTAACACTTTAATTAAATTGAATTAATTAAACATTTAATGCAGTACTCCAGTTCACATTTACATGTTATTATGTAGGTTATACAGCATAAAGATGTGAATATATGTTCATATACACATTCCACATGGAAAATGATATGTGCTATAGTGGGACTCGAACTGGGGATGCCTGCTTGTTAGGTGGATGCGCTAACTACTACACTATTGTTGTGCTGCTTCATTTGTATATATTTTTTTTTTATTTTTATTTTACATTTGTTGACCGGGCTAGTCCAACTGGATATATGTCCATTTTCAGTAGAGGCCCGGGGAGAAAAGCTCCATTAGTTGTACACTTTCCCACAAAGGCATAAAAGGTTACATAAGAATCATAGCAAATAAAACAGATAAAAAATAAAATATAAAATTGTAAATTAAATTTTTTTTTTTGTTAATAAGGGTAATGGTAGAAAAGAGTTAGCATTAGTCTGGATTAGTGCAGGAGCAAAGCCAGTGTTTATTGAGATAAACTTTTAGTTGGTATTTGAAAAGTTGGAAAGAGGTTAAAGAAGTGATATCAGAGGGTAGTTTATTCCATGCTTTTCCAACAGAGTTGGAGAATAAACTGTCACCTGCATTATTGTTAGGTTTGGTAATATTAATCAGAAGTTTATTAGAAGAACGTAGTTGTTTCAGGTTGTTGTATGGAGAAATAAGGCTAGAAAGTATTGGTGTGTTGGTTGGCTGATATGAAATCTTATAAGCAATTAAGATCTGTTGAAGTATAAGTTGGTTAGGAAGTTCTATCCAGCCTAGTTCTTTTAGGTTCAAGCAGTGATGAGTTCGAAAAGGAGATCCAGCAGCGAATCTAGCTATGCTATGATAGGATGTTTCTAGTTATCCTTGTTATCCTCTTCAGCCTTTTCTGCTGCTTTAATCATAGCTAAGAGATGGGCAAACCCACACACCTATGGTTAGCTGTACTCGAGGTTTAAAAAAAAAACATACAAGGGTTTCTTCGTTTTATTTTTGTGTACTGTTGCTGTTGAACACGTGGGGATTGTTGGTGGGGATATGCGGACAACTATGAGTGGTCTTGCTCATTTATTTACACTTTCTTCTGTTCTACTTTGCAAGGGCATGTTTATTCTGAGAGCTCTGCTCTCAGACATGCCCCCAGCACTCGTCCATGCTTAGTGTAGGATTTGGAGCTCAGACAGCGCGCCTTCATTAATATGCATGGCACGCTGCCATCCTCCTCTTAAACTGCCGCTTACGTGCAGGACTAGTTTAGTCCTGCACAGCAAATTAGTAAATCCGGGGGTAAGAATATTACCTTTAACCACTCTTTCTTTTAACGTTTCAGGTATGCATATTTATTTTTTCCTGAAGGCAAATACTGTTTTCTAATATCCTCTGAAGTTATCAATAGTTTTGTCAAAGACAATCAAAAATAAATATTGACAGTGGGTACATTTTTAAACACGCATTGGAAGCAGCCATTCTTCTTTTGAAATGATTTTGACAGCTACATTTTTCATTGGGTCTTTACCTCAAGGTATTAGGCAATGCAAATAGTAGTACACATGAAAATAATTAACCTATACACTGCAATTTCCTCATTATGCAGAATAAAGGACAAACATGTTTGGTTCTGTTTTCTTGAACTCATGCAGGAAACAGATACATGTACTCTGACCTGCCATATTGCAAAGTAACGGTACATCTTTTGGGGCAAAATCAAAAGCCACTATAGAGGTCATGATGGAGATCATAGACTGTGCTAGCTGTATTTTAAAATGTGTCAAATTAGGTGCCAATCTTACTGTTGTTTGCAAAAAAAAATCCAAACCTAAAAGCCTATGATAAAACTTTTTTTAAGCTTTTCCTAAATAAGAATATATGCAGAAATATGTTAATTGTCTGTGGTCCCTACATTATTGTTCCTAAAGAAAATCTAATGTTGAAGCTAATCTGTTGAGCTTGACTTAGAGAGAGAACCCTGTACTCATGAAAATGGTTGCAGTCAAAATTAACAGCTTCCAAAATCATGGGAAATGCAATTCTGAGACATGTTAGCCAGAATGAAGAAAGACCTCATTGTAAGCTAATTTGCATGTCTCTGATTTGTCTAGTATTACTGTTAATGCAACTTAGCACTTTCCTACAGTAATTCCCTCTGGTGCGCGGGCATGTGCACACACACACACACACACACACACACACACACACACACACACACACACACACACACACACACACACACACACACACACAGGGACACTCAGGTTCACTCTCATATGTCTTACCTGTCCCTTAGTTTACAGAACATTCCAGCTGAAAGTTCTTATTATTTACCTGCATATTATAAGTCATTTATGATTACAGCCGTCAATAATGCCAGAAATTATTTTATTATTTTTAGTGTTCAGGAACTGTAACTCAGTGTTAGACCTGTACCTCTAATAACTTTTTAAGTTAGTCAGAGTAATATTCATGAAATTCTCCCTTGTATTCCGTAGTGTTATTAATGACTGTTTAGAGGTATGTTAATCACCCACATAGACATGTTGTTATCCCTTTCAAGTTTAACTGATTTTACAGAATGCCCACGCTGTAAGTCAGTCAATAATTTACTTACTTTTATTTATTTATTTAATCAACTCAATAACTAGGATAGAGCACTGAACCAAGTAAACCTATTTCTGTCTCAACTTGAACATGTAAAAAAACAGACAAATTAACAAAATGTTTATAAAGCTAAGCAGAACTGTGTGTGATTATAACACTGAACACAAAACAGTGGTTAAGTAATATCACAAACTATATCAGACAACAGAAGGATAATGAGAGTTAGGAGGGGAGATAGAGCAAGTGTTATAAAGTGAAAGGAAGTGAACACACTAGTAAACACACTGAGATATAGTGTGAGTGACAGGGAAGGTAATGAAAAAGGAGAGGGCACACACAGATTAAGTATGTCAAAGATTTCATCAAATTAGTTTAAGGAGCTGATATGCATGGAAGATATATGTGTGGGAAAAAAGTGGTGCCTGAAGGTGGAAGAGGGGGAATGCGAGGTTAGATCATGTGGCCAGTGGGAAGGTATTAGCATTCTGGTTAAGACTTGAGATGTACTTTAAATTCTGCTCAGAAAGAAGAGTAAGCAGAGAGTTTTTTTTTGTTTTTTTGTGATGGGGTGGAGGGGGTCCTAGAGCATGTGACCTTGGATGCAGAAGACATGGTCAGCACAATGAAGTCTGGTTCTAGGATATTGATGAAGTGGTCATAACTGGGAGCTATCATGAATAAGATGAAGGCACAGTGAGGGCAAAAGTCATCATTGAGGTGGTTGTAGGGTTCAGATCCAAGAAGATTGTTAGCACATTGTTTGACAGGTTGGAACATTAGTATCTGGCATACAAGGCATCCAGTGATGCTGATGAACCTACTGCACAACAACAAGTCAAATGGCATCATACATACTCAGCCAAAGGATCTAAACTTCTTTTACAATATCAACAGAAGGATTTAGAGGGACAAGAACACCTTACACAGGATACCACTGCTCTGGAACAGGTCGCCCATCCACATAAAACAAAGCACATTCCTGTACCTATTCAAGTATAATGCATATCTATGGACAGGTAACAAATGCTTTACCCCAAGACTGCTGCCTGTACTACTAATGGACATATACAGTTTCTAAAAGCTTCATACCATGTGCAAGCCCACTCGGATTATTTATTGCATGATCACAGTTATTCTAACTAGGGTTAATTTATAATTATCGACCATGGCATGGTTAAGGTCAATCTACACCAAAAAGCATTCATTAATTCAAACAGCAAAAGGGAAATTGGCTAGATTTAAAATGGCCAACAGGGGCACTTAGCCTAGTACTTATTTATAAACCTATGAAGTGCTAGTTAACAAATCAAGTCAGTAGCTAGCAATACAACAGATGTGGGAGAATGACACAAACATATTTGTGCCTCAGTAAGAAAGCGAAAAAGAACCTCATAACACATCATTCAAGAAAAGCAAGGTATACATGTTTTCTATTGTTTTGCATTATAAGGATAAACATAACATGGCAGAAATGGTCAATTACTTTTAAGCGGATAAACACATTTTAACAAGATGCAAATCAAAAAAACAAAAAAAAAAAAAATCACCTTCCCGCTGCAGACACTGATAAATAGCAAACATCTGCATTTCTGTTCAAAGTTCTTTGATGCTGATGTGTGGTCAGTTAACAGCTCCTGCATTACAGAGAAAGCTTTGACACCTCAGGAAGAATGCAATGGAGGTCTGTCAGCACTTAACAGACTATGAATTTGTAGCCTTAAAATCTGAAGTTCAGCTACCTTATTTTGTTGTAGATTTATAACTATTGCTAAGAAGTAACAAAGTGGTAAAAAAGCAAATCAGTCTATCCATCCATAACTACTTTTCCCATTTTCTCAGATAGGGTTGGAGTATGACTTCATTACTGACAAGCGACTAGAGCTATGATTTACACTGCTAGGTGGCTAGCCCTGCCACAGTAATTCTTATACACCACATACTTACACCCATGGGTAGTATAGAGTGTCCAATCTACTTACTGCATGTCTTTGGAATGTGGGAGGAAACCCATGCGAACACAGGGAAAACATGCAAACTCTATACAGGAGGCACCCCAGCCAAGGATCAAACAGGAGAACCTCTTTCTGTGAGGTGACAAAACTATTTGGTGCACCACTGTGCTGCCCAAATCAGTCTAATTCAAGAAAAAAAGTGACATTAAAAGTTGTCAGGTTCCAGACATTGTGCAAAATGTCTGTGACTCACACTACTGGCATTGTAATGTACATGATATTAAAAATAAATATGTATTTATATTTAGCATGACTCATAAAAATTACAGGTGGAATGGATTCTGGGAACAAGACCTCCAGGAAGAAAATTAATATGGCAGCTCCCATTAAAAAATAAGAAGTAGGCAGTGATTTTGACACATTACAGTAGCTCAAAAATAAAATGATATAATGAAAGAAATGAAATACATGTACAATATAAATGACCACTTGATGTTATAACTTCCCAGATAACTAAGGAAAACTCAGCATTGAGCAAGACAAAACTGTATCATACAAATGAAACAGCATGAACCACCTAGCACTGTGTTTCTTCTCTGCAGTGCTAACACCAACAGAAAATAATTTAGACTTGAGTGTCTTTAGGTAGCAAATATCTGAAGACAATAATTTTCTCTAAGGTTTCAAGGGGCAGATTTTCAATGACGCATGCATGATTTTCTGAATGTTATTGTAAATGACTGAGCACAAGTCTCAGAAGAATTTATACACATTTCTAGTTTTGATTTTTGAGAAAATTAAAAAGGGAAATGTTTCTTAACATTTTCCACTGAGATTTATTCAGTTTAGTGTGGCTTGATATTATCACCCTACCATTCATACCAGCAACAAAAAAGGGGTAAAAAAAATGCAGACATAGTCGGTTCTGTCTTAAAAACATATAACACTACAGAAGCTCTCAAAAAATGGAGCAAATGGGGCAAAACATGGAACATGTGCTAGCAACTATGAGGGGCTCAAAAATGTTTAAATATATACTTTATACTTATGACAAGTTATTTTGATGTCTTGATTTCCTTTACTTGCCAAAACAGTCAGATGTTGCAACATAAAATGTTATTCTTGTACAAATTGTAAGGCAAAAAAAACTGTTATAAAAGCTAGGTTAATATTTTTTAATATGTAGCCAGTTCTTCAACCATTAAAGACTGTAGAGAGAAAGACCTCAAGTTGCAAAGTCCAAGACCCCAGGTGGGCAAGCCAAGCAACACCCACTCCCCAAAAAAATCAACTCCAGTCAGCAACAAACAATCAATCAAGCAATTCAGCTACGAGTACTCTTGAAATGTCATGAATGTATACCATCCATAACACAAAAACCCAAAGAATTAAAGAAACTATAGGCATAGTCAACCTTTCATCTTCAAAATGTGGAATATTACACTATATTACGTAATGTGGAATAGAAGGACAAAATGTGACATTTTTACTAAAATACACACTTATACCTATGGGTAGTTTAGAGTGTCCAATGTGCTTACTGCATGTCTTTGGAATGTGGGAGGAAACTCACGCAAACACAGGGAGAGCATGCAAACTAGGACGGAAGCTCACAGTGCGGTTAAAATGTCGACTTTATACTTCAGAATATTTGTATCCTTTCTCCCTTTGCTGTTCAGAACAGTCACCTGATTACAAAGTAAAATCTTCTCTTTGTAGTACTTATAAAGAAAAAGGTTAAACAGCAGTTGTAATATACTGACGATTTACCCATGGTTGGTGTGGTTTAATCACGAGGGTGAAGCCTGAGTGATAAAACAAAGGCAACTGTGGGTAAATCTTCAATATACCACAACCATGGTGTCGGTTATTGATATTATATAATGACATTATTTAAGAAAAAAAATACTTACTTTTCTTAAATAATGTCTTTGTATAATGGCGGATTACTGTTCTTCCACCAGTTGTGGTATACTGCTTCTTCATTTTGATGTACTGCACATGCATATAGGACATGCATTCCCACGCATACCCAGTACATCAATGCTTTGAAACAGAAGCAACAGAGAAAAGAAAGTCTTTGTTGCTCAGTTTTCTCTTTTTTTTTAATTGTAAAAAAATAAGGTTTTGGGGCACTTTATACCAACGGAAAAAAGATCGGGTGACCAGACCTTTTTCCATTGGTATATTGTGGGATTTACAATGGGCATGCTGGTTGGGCTGGGCCAATCAGCATGCACATTTTCGAATAGTAATAGGGAGTCATTGTATAATAAAGCAATAACTGATGACGTAGTGTGGTATATTGTGCTTTATCATACACCAAACTCTTTAAATATTAGATACTTGGGAGGAAGCAGTAAAACTCCAGCTCTTCACACAAAATAAACAAATTACAAACCAGATACGAAAGTAGCAAACTCCAAAAACAGGTACAGCTCCACAGATCCAACAAACCACGCCAGCCAGTAGTGTGTAGATGTTCTTTTATTCTTCAACAGTTTTCACCACTCAAAGTACAATGGCTTCTTCAGAGAACAAGTAAAAGTTTTTTAAAATTGTCGCCATTTATACAACCTAAATGTACGTGCTTAATGTATAATACACAAATAAACAAATTAGTATTATATTCTCTCCTATCATCTCCTTAAATTCTTAATCACACATAACTTTAACCTTTTTCCATTTCAGTTATTATTGGCTTATTCTACCCACTACAGCATTAATATTTTTTATCTTTGACTAACACAGGTATGCTCACACACAGATGCACATTATTGTCCAAATGCAAAGACCTCCATCAAATACAAAGCATCTGCTTGAAATCAATCGAATTAATAAATTCATAGATCATAGCCCAGAAATGTATCTCAGTTCGCTGATGTCAGACATGTATAGAGCAACTTCACCTTACACTCTCAACTCTAGCTTATGCATAAGAAATAAAGACAAAGTCAAGAACAGCTTTTAAGTATTTCTTTTATATACTTAGAAGACTGCTAGAAAATCAAGATTTGACTTGTCAGGCATTTTTAAAGGATACAAAGTCTGAAACACACAGACCTGTCTTTATATAGTGACTGTAGTCCAGCTCAGTTTACCAAAATGTTAAAAGGAACAGACCAGAGTATCTCTTTACTTCTTTGCTTAACAGTTCTGGACAAAGGTAATACTATTGGGGGGGGGGGGGTGGACACAGAAAGGCACAATTGTTAAATATTATTTTATTTTATCTATTTGTTAGCAATGTAAACCCACTGAGTAACATAGGAACAACAGTCTGAATGACTTGCTAATAAATGGAGGTGGAAGGATTCAAACCCTGTACTTATGATTAGAGGAAGCAGTTCCTTAAGTACAACACAACTCAAATTCACTTTAAAAAGTAAAAGAACAATAGGTATTACATGTCTATGCACTTTCTGGACAATAAAAATTATGAAACTCTAATGATTGGCATTACTGACTGATTGTAATCCTCGGTGATTTACCAGGAAAAACAGAATTTAACCAGAGACAGTGCATACATATGAGGCAACATCTTAGATGTTCATCAAAATCAGAGATAGACAAGATGCAGAGATGTTTAATTCACTTAAAAAGTTAACAGAATATCAGGTTTTCCATTCACATGCATTTTCTGAACAAGAACTAGAAACTCTAATAACTGACATTATTGGCTGAATGTGATCCTCATGGATTTATTAAAACATCCTGAAGAGATTATCACAGGTCTAGCAAATGGTGTAGAGGCTTAATGTTCTAAAGTCCTAGAAAGCTGCTTCTTGTAGTCAAGGGTACAGAGTCTGATTCTTTCTATTTACATTTACCTATTGTGTGACTTTGAGCAAGCCACTTAACCTGACAGTGGTCTTTGGTTGCCCCTCTAAAAATAGAACAACAAAAAAAGACTATAGAAGAATAAAGTAAAATACTCAACTGTAGTTTGTGAACAATAAGACTATAGCCAAATCTTGGTCAAAAAGAGCCCCTGGACAGAGTAATTGTCCAATATCTCATCATTTTACTATCTCTCCATAATTACTATAACACATTGTTCAAACCTGTCAGTGGGCATAATATTTTCTTCTTTAATTTTACAATGATCACAGAGATTTGGATTTAGTTTAAAACTGTTAATAAAAATATTTATTTACAGCAAAAACACTGACAGGCACTTGGTGAAAAAAAAAAAACACTCACAATGAAAACAGACGTAACATGAGCAACAGTAAATTTCTTTTCCTTTGAAACTTACAGTTATTGAAAATGCATTTGACAATCCATTAAACTACAACAGACCTGCTGGGATTCATTCTGAAAAAGCATGTAGTGAAAAACTAATTAGTGAGTATATGAAGAATGTAGGAATTCAAAAGACAAATCTGCAAGGCATTTACTAACAGCTTGGGACAGACTACTGGACACAAGTATGCCTTTTCAGGGTCAGCTCACCAGACTGTTTGGTGAATTGACTTGATCAGATTCATGCTAGACAAATGAATGCCGAGAGAATCAAACCATGAACTACAAAAAGCGCTCATTAATAGCGCGTTACCTTATTCATTTGCAGTAAGTGTGAGAGAAACTATTACAAAGTACAGTGTATAGCACATCTGTGTGCCTTCAGAAAATAAATTAAATTAAAACTACATTTACAGTTAATATTTTAAAATTAACATCATTGATTTGATTTTGTTCAGTTTATTTACAGGCAAATAAAAAATACATTGTTAACAGTCAGCAAGACAAGGTAACCAAGGATCATATCCAAAGATCATAGCTCATATGATTAAATTGCTGTTAAATACAATCCGTTTCTTCCTTTAGCCTATAACTTCTCTTGGATGCAGTACATACAAACAGATGGTCATGCATGTGTATACACACACACACACACACACACACACACACACACACACACACACACACACACACACACACTCATAGATGTACAGGTTTTAGTGTGCTTTCCATTCCTTTTTGCTAAAGACCTTTCTAAAAATTTGTTCTTTACTTCCTATATAATAAAGTCAGGTACTATTTTAAAGATTGCAAAAAAGCCAAGTGGCTTTTGTTTGCTGGAGTCAGTGAATGCTGAGCAGTGCAGCCAAGTGGACATAGATCAACCTTAAATAAAGAGAGAGAGACTTTTTTATTTTTACTATTCCAGGGACTGGGGAACTTACTGGGTCACTCATCTTCACTGGAGGGCATGGCCTGTGTTTCCTGATGTAACACTGTCACTGTTTGACAAACAGCCGGTTAGCTTTATGTACTTTGATCCAGTGGTGTTCATACCTTAGGTATACTGTGATGAAATGAAAAGTTTGGCCTGAGTGCAATTGGAGTTTTTGTTGAAGGCAGATGCAGCAAGTAGAAGGCCATATTTTAGCTTGGCAATTTGGATGCTTTTTCCTATAGCATTTGTGATTTGACTGGAGAGAAAAGAAGAAAATTTATAGAACCAAAATAGGAGGGTATTTATCTTTTTCATCTGTGGTCAAGTTGCAAGTGAATGTTCTGTGAGGTATCAGGCCAAATAGCACAGTACTTGAAGGTGCTGACTCATTTGGTGGAGTTATTTGCATAGTCATGGATGACTAACATTAGAGTTTTTACTTCTTATCATTAAGAAAATGCATCAGAAATCAACAGCTGCTGGGGCATCGCCAAGATGGTGGCAAACTAGCAGCACAATTCTTTTGCTCTGCTGATTGAATCATATTTCTGACAAGAAATTTTCATTTTAAGTTACCTTAAATACTTTTTGCCTATGGGATAATTGACTATACATTACATTTAAGGATATTATCTGAAAACATTTGTATGTCTCAGCTTTTTTCCTGTTATTATTTCATCAGCAAGGTTAATACTTGTATTTTTGGAATGAGTCATGTAAAAGCTAATTCAAAGTAATTATCATTAAAAAAGAACTGCAGGCAGTTCTAATAAATATACAAGACCTTTCGATAAAAATGGATAAAATTTATAATAAACTGGATAATTTTAAAGAAAATGTACACAACAAATGGAACAAATGCATGAGATAATAAAACTTTAAAAACCCAGATTTCAAGGATGTAAGAAGCTTTAAATAATATAGAAGGAAGAATGTAGGGAGGAGAACATAATATATACTTTCCTGTTAAGCAAAATTGATGACCTACAAATAAGATGAAGTAGAAATAACATTCAAATTTATGTTTTACCAGAAGACAGAATATAAAAGTATGATATTCTTAAATCTTGATTACCAAAACATTAAACTTACCTAAATCCATGCCCCTTTGGTATTGAAAGAGCACACAGGCCTCAGGTTGTCTATTCATCAAAGAAAAACTTCCCTCCAAGATCCATAATTAGATTTTTCACTAGTTAGGACCAAAAAAAAACTGATGTTAAAAACAGAGCAGACTAATTCTCTGATTAAAATCAATAAAAACATAATAAGATTTGATAATGGCTATTCCACAGCAGTAATGACAAAAAAAAAAATTCTACCATTGCTGAAAGAACTGAAGACAAGACAGATCAAAGCAGATTTGTTGCTCCCAGCAAGACTTAAAATATTATTATCAGATAATGCCAAAACATTTGAGAATCTGGAAACTGCTATGACATTTTTTAAAATAAACAATATTCTCGATTGAATGGAAGAATGTACAAAGAAATGGATGGAAAGTAAATGAGAAGAAAAAGAAGCTAAAAGAAGAATGATTTGTTATTTAACTAAAATATAAATATATTCTATATTAATATATCATAATAGTTGTTATTCTGGAGAAGCATGATCATTTTCAAGCTAAACTTGGAAGAAACAAAAGGGATACTTGGATAATATACATATGAAATTAAAATTTATCTACAAGTTGGTTTCACTATAATAATTATATATGCAAAAAAATGTAGTATATTGGCTTGAAAGCATTTAAAAAAATCATTCCTAAGCAAAAAAAAAAAACATATAAAAAAGCTGTTATGCTGTGTTTTAGATTTATAGTAAATTGATGGTAATATCAAAAGTCTGAGAGTGTAAGTGTTTAGTAACTTTGTTATATTTTTATCAAGACTTATTCTTTAATAATTTTAAATAATGATAATTTGATATTAAATATTTATCTAGAAATGAATAATAACACATTATAGCAAAATACTTGCTTAGAATGAGAATAGGCACTTTATGAAAGCACTAAGCTTCACGTTGGACTTTTGCCTGACATAGAGAGACTTGTTAGTGGGGAAATGTGATTAATACATTCTAAGGGGATCACTTGCTGTTGGAGGTAGATCTCCCTTGACTCTACTCTCTTTTGTATTTTTTTATGTATGTGGTTGGTTTGTTTTGTGTTTGGTGACCTTGGGATTCTGGAATTGTACTGTGGGTATAGTTGTATGGAGGGGATGACTCTGATGTTCTCCTTAATTTTCATTGTTTTGAACAGAGAAGCTGCTTGTGGGTTGGGAAGATGCCAAAAAAGTGGGTGTTGTGAATTTTTTGACTTATACATGCTCATGCAGTGATATTGTGCTTTTTCTCTCTTTAAAGATGATTTTGACTTCCCTGGTTCTCACCAAGGTCATATGAATCTGGCAGTGTGATTGTCTTAAGAGAGAGGAAGAGACTGGGAGGGAAGATTGAGAAACAAAGAGGAAAGATGTCTTAATGATGTCATGTATATGAGGTTAAAGGTCATTTAACTTTAAAAGCACTACAAGTTACTCATAAACAGAAGAGAAAATAAAAGAGTGCAAATCACATAACTAGTATTAATAGTTAACACTTGAAAGCTGGATAATAACTATAAAAAGTTTAACAATTTATATGGTAGCTCATTGTATTTGGATGAATAGTTTCAGAAAAGTATAATTTTCTATGAAGAAAGAAAGACTAGTAAGTGGATTTATTTATTATTAAAGTTATATGATGGCATTAAATGAAGAACTACTTAGTGATGTTGGAGGGCTTTGAAACAGAATGGTATATTCAAATGGAATTTGAATATTAAACACAAAAAAAGTAGTGGTACACATCAGCACTGCTATCATAAAATTTTTAATTTTAGCTTGTTGTGGTGATGTTTTTGTCCAGAGTGCATTGTTCTTACAACAGATATACATAGTTTTGAAATGATAAGTCTATCTAACCATTGATCTAAAGAGTGTTTCACTCTGGAAAGTTTTTTTTTTTATTCTCTTTTTTAGAAAAATCTAGGTCTTGCTGTTTAATTGCAATGTAATATTAATGAGTTGCAAAGGATACACTGTTTTTCAGCAATATATCTGGCTTTCAGATTTATGTTTACTTTAATTTTAAATATAGTCTTTTTTAATATTATACACATTTATGTTTATTCTGGGATATCATTATAAGTAAATATGTGACTTGGTGATATCCCTTTTAGCTGTTCAGTACCTTGAACTTGGATTGCAGAAAGTGGCTATATTTTGGAATGGTGAGAAAGTGGCAATAGTGTTGTACAACTAATCCAGTGACTTCAAATAACTTGAGTCCCTTGATCAATTTCTATGATACTGAAAATTTGTAATTTACTTTATTGTTATACTAGATATGTGATAGTACTATCTACTAACTATGGCTAACATAATTAATTAATAATATAATCTATATTGCAGTCAGTAGTTAGTATGCATTTATATTACAGGTATGATAATCTGGACCAGTATCTGTTAGTTGACATGATATAAGACATACCCCAGGATTTACTAATCTTCCGTGTAAGACTAGATTAGTCTTACATGGAAACGCCAGTCTAAGAGTATGATGGCAGCGCTCCATGCATATTAATGAGGGCGCCCTACCTCAACTCTAAAGCTTACATGGAGCTTGAACGAGTGTAGGGGCGTGTCGGACTGCCGAGCAGTCCAAAAATCCATGCCCCTGCAATGACAAAACTCGACAAATGTCGAGTTACATGAGCAAGTCTGCTCACATGTGTACATTGTAACACTACACTCCCCCATATGTTAAACCTTGTACAAATTTAAAAATTAAAAGAAATTTATTATTTTTTTTGTTTTGTTTCCGATATAGCTGCCAGTATTTGCACGTGTTTGCTCGGGTTTGCCCATTGCTTAGCTACAGTTAGCAGCTTAGACACCGAAAAGGATATTAAGAAAAATATAAGCAAGTTTAGCAAAATAGTGATAGCATAGTGGTTAGAGCCTTCACGCAAAGAGGAAGCATTCCTGGTTTGAGTCCCACTACTGTACTTTCCATTTTCAGTTGGAAATCTGTATACAAAAATATTTCCTGACATTTATCATCTGTAAGTTTTGTGAAAAGCATTCAAATGTTATATGTAGTAGTGAACGAATTTTATATATATATATATATATATATATATATATATATATATATATATATATATATATATATATATATATATATGAAGGTGAAATGGTTATGCATTCTGAGGCATGAGTAACTTATTTTAAGCAATATAAAGCACTGCTACACACATTTTAGCAGTATTTAGCATATTTAAAACCAATTGCTCGTAGCTGAGCACTGCTTTAACAAGCACAATGTCTTTGCACGTAGCTGCGCACCTCGCCAACCAGCGCAACTATAACATATTTGCACATAGCTGCGTACTGTACTAACCAGCGCAACATCGGGCAATGTCGAGCAACATTAGGAAACATTGGGCAACATCGAGCAATGTCGAGCAACGTCGAGCAACGTTGGGCAAAGTCGGGCAAAGTTGAGCAAAGTCAGCTAAACACGGCCACACCTCCTTTACTGTACCTTAACCATTCAGGTCTGGCTAGTAGGAAAATAAAAAGCAGTGACAGGGCTCAAACTCAGGATACTGTACACTATAGTCACAGTACATAACCACTAAGCCACGACAGCATTTCATAAACATGCACTTTCAACAGACACATATCTATCAAAGGAATATTAAACATTGTCAACATCAGCTAAGCAGGTGTGCCTACAGCTGAGTTTTTTCAAAACTGGCCAATCACAAATAAGTGCAGGAAATGAGGCATATTTAAGCTCCACAGGTGGGAATACTTGCCATAACTGGTTGTAGCTCCTTTCTGCAGTCAGCATGGCTGGTGTTGGAGAAGGCACTCGATTTCGAGCACAACGCTGGGGCATTGAGGAGTCCAAAGTAATGGTTTGGCTCCTTGTCCACAGTCATGAGGAAAGACTCCTGTGGGGCCAGTACCAGGGCACTCAATATAAAATGGAGGCCTGGAACATTCTTGATCGTGATCTCACCAGTGCCGCCGGCATTCCTTGGACTGGTGAGCAGGTCAGGCACCATTATTCTGACCTGAAGCGACGTAAGGAGGATCAACTGGACCAGTGGACCCAGGAGTCCCGTGCGATGCCTAATGCTCCAGTACTGAGTAAGTAGCCATTGTATTAAGTAGTTAAGAATTGCTATGCTTGTCTATACTATGGATAGGTATGTCTCAATATCACTGCATTTACTTCACAGCTGCAGGTGTCCAGACTATGAATCAGCAAGCCCACGAAGATAGGTTGCAAAGGCTGCGTCATCAGTCATGTTAGTAATTATTCTGCATGCACTGTTATATAAAATAAATGAGAGAGCCTTCAAAAATTGTTTTAACCCAATAAATAAAGGTGTGATGATCCTTTAATAAATGTATAAATCCTAGAGTGCACCTGTGTCATTTTCTTTGATATGTTGTTGTACTGTTGCATTTTACAAATAGTACTGTTGTATTAAGCAGTGCTAACCCATACTTGGGTAGGCCCATATAACATGGATGAAGGGAGTGCCAGTAGCTTTTATGCATATTTACAGCCCTCAACTGTTGGTTCATGCCCAGCATGTACAGGTTAATTTGGCATGAGTAGCTTGGTATTGTGTTCCCCAGAAATGTCAGTGTGCTGCCAGAAATATAGGGAGCTGTTAACATATAACTGATACTTTCAGCTGAACATATCTAGATAATTATATGAAAGTAGAGCTGTCAGTGTACCATCTTAGCAGTAGTGTGTGTGAGCAACTCTCAAAATATGTAGCAGTAACATCTGCATCTTGGACAGTTTGGATGTAAGATACAGCTCATGTATATAATGATCTAGCAAAATCCAATTGCACAATATAAGGACATTGGGTAGTGTAATAATACATGTAAGGGACATATAACTGCAGTTAATAGGAATGTAGTGAAAATTAGAAGGATATACAAGTTGTTAATTGAGCTATCCTTTTCCACCCTACTGTATGTGCATAAAAATGCAATTCCACACCTCAATCGGTATGTCTAATCTCAAAACATTTATTGGGACATATGTCATATTGGTTTATAAATATTTGCATTTATTTCTATGCATGTGCCCTGTTAAAATACCACAATATTTGTGGCCTGTTGCAATCAGTTCAGCCTGCATGCTGTTGTAATGTCCACTACTGTTCTATATATGCATGTGTTATGCTTGCTTTTCAACTGTTGAAAATCTGATGTGTTGGGTTAATGGGAATACTTCTGCATGCTGTTATAACTAATTGGGAATGTTGTTGACTGTTACTAACCCATATCTTTATTAAACCCTCCAAAACATAGTTCGTATGGAAATGCCAGTCCCAGCAGACCCACCTGTCCCACCTCAGCTGGCCATGGCACCTGGCACCAGCAGGTCCGGTGCTCAGCCTGGGACCTCCTCCTCCATTGACCCTGTGCCACCTTCAGGTGGAAGCGCTGCAGGGGATGGGGCTTGCCCCCCCGTGCAAGTGTGGGTGGAGGAGGGCCACCTATCACCTTTCGAATGGTCCGCGCTGTGGTGCGTAGAGAGATTGAACATTCTGTTGCAGAACTTCTATGCCAGCTTGAGGCACAAGTGGCGCAACTCCTGGGTTAGCCTGCCCTTCCTACACAGCCCCCAGCAAAGCCACCCTCTGGGCTGTGAAGGTGCAGTGGTGACTGCCCATGGGTGGGGACCTCAGTCTCACTGTTTCCATCTGTGGGCTCATGGGCTTGCGATTTCCAAACATCCCTCCCCGTCAAAGGTGTTCACCCACCAGATGTGTCATATACCGCCCCTGTATGCTTCTTGTTTGTCTTGTCTGTTTACCTCCCCAACCTACCTCCCCAAATATACCTACTTCCCCTACCCACAGTCCACTCTCACCTGAAAAAAAGGGCAATTTGCTCCCAAAAAAAAATTACGCCCCATACATAGCTGTCCATTTTGCACACATGTCCACTGCACACATAAAATGTAATTTAATTGGCACTACAACATACTTTGTTGTCCTCACCCCTCTCTCAGGGGTTGAAGATTTCATATCTACCTACAAATTTATTACATATGCACAGCTGTTGCTGTTAAAGAAATGGGCAGTTATGGACCTTCCCTACACCCGTCCTGCACATCCTGAGCTACTTTCCATACTGTCTTTCCCTCTTTGTGCCCCTTTTAAACCACTTTCCTATCTCCCCATTTTTCTTTTCGTTCAAAGAAATGAGCATGGGGGTTAGCGGGAGTAAGCACTATTAAGCAGTAGTTAGCGGGTTTGTGCCAGTGTGTGCTTGTTTGCGCTTAGCTAAGCATTGCTAAGCATCGCGCAAACCCACGGAAACCTGCTTACAACTGCTTAAAAGTGCCTTAGTCACTCTGTATGTGAAGGTCCTTGTTCTGCTCAGGAGCAAAATAAAACACCTCTGTCAGTCTTGAACCCCGGACCTTGTACTCACTACACAACATGAAGTACCACTAAGCCACAGTAACTATACAACAAGTTGGTGCTGAAATAAATATGTCATGCATCAGAATGAGTGAATGTAAAGGAAAAATAGGAATGCCATACCACACAACTTGTTCTGTGGATCTTTACCAACAGTTGTTATGGGATTACATTACATGACTGTGATAAGAAAAGCAGACATTCTAGCATGAAATAATGTTACACAATCACTTTACAACCCCACACAGTATCACAGCAGGACAAACACTGGCATATCTGTTTAGGGCAGAGGCCATACCTCCCAACTGTCCCTAATTTTCAGGGATGTCCCTGATTTTGACACAAATTTTATCTCTGTCCCTCTGAATCCCTCCTAAAACTACTGACTTTGGCCACAAAGGGGGTAAATTACACTTAATGAATAATGACAATAATTAAGAGTTAGACACTTCTTTTACTTCAGTAAAGATATATTAATTCATATGCTCTGATTCTCTCAATGTTTCAACTTAATGACACTAATATTTTAAAGGTGTCCCTCACTTTTCCTTTACTTTTTCCTGAGTCTGTTCAAATATGTACCTGAGTATTTGAGAGGTCTGGCAGAGGCAGAAACACAGAGGCATATCAGCTTTTCTGCTGTTACACACTGTGCAAATAGCTTTGGAAGGAGTTTCAAAAGCATACCCTTATGTAGGAATACAACACTGAAATACAAATGGATGTAGCCATGTGCTGGTAGCAACCAACTGTAACAATGCCATTGCTCTATTGCTGAAAAGACCTGTGTGGTGCACAGACAAAAAATAACAGGCTATTCTCTGGCTACCATGTGGATAGGTCCGCAGCTGGGAGTTACCCAGACAGACTACTTGCCTTGATAAACTAACATGTACACAGCAACCCTGTAAGTCTAGCAAGATAAAATCTACACAATAATACTTAGGCTCTCTGTACTTCTGCGCCTCTACCAAAATGTAGAATATACCTGTGTGTGCAGGGTCTACCAAGGATGTAGGTAAGCATACTCACAGTACTGAAATGTGTCCAGTTTTTCTGAGCAGCTTGTGATTATATCAACACTAAAAAAGCACAAACTGTTTAGAACTGAGTAAATGAATATTCACAGTATAGCAGTTCACAAACAATTCTTGTGCCAAAGGAATACATCTCAATAACTCGCTTTGTATGGCAGTTAATTGTAAAAGTTGAAAAGAAAGTATGTTTCCATGTATCTTGGGTAGCATTTTGAGGGGTGAGTACATTTCTACACTGACAAGTGGGTACTGGAAGCAGCAACATTAGTTCTGAGTACAAAATGTAAATCTCTGGCTACACCCCTGGCTTCTGATATAAGAACTATACCAACCTTCTGTCTTAAACAATGATGTCCACAGCAAGCAAGGATGATCTCCATCTTGAAAGCTGAAAGGGACACACCTACCTGAGTTAACAATTTATAGTACTGGGTTGCTATAACAGTGATCACTGCAATTACTACACACCAGGCTGCATGCAATTAGCAAGTGGTGGCCACTAATTGGTGCAGAGGCCGTCACATGCTCATCTGCAAATACCAACAAAAGCAGGCTGCAATCTCTGCCAACAAACTCAATCACTCTATTGCAGAGACTGACAGAGAGAAACAGAGAGAGGGAGAGAGAGACAGAGAAAAGGAAAAAGAAAAAGAAATATTACCAAATCATACCAAGGAAAGATATGTGACACATATGTATTTACTGGGATGTAGTAGATGTTATTGAAGAATAGTCTACATAATGTGAACCATTCATATATGGCAGCAGTACTTATTTATGCATAGATGTTCTGCTTAACTACTGCGATGGACAATATAGTGTGTACCTGTGGGCAGTGGGACATACCTGTGAAATGTGTAGCTCAGCATTAAATGTCAAAGATCTGATCCATGTTATCTGTGTTCTGTACAGTAGTGTGGCCAATGGCTGTTGGGGGAATTAGTGCTGAAATTATATAAACATGGGTGTGACAGAACAACACATGCATGATAGTCATATTAAAGTGTAGCTTAGGATTGGCAACTGCTGTAGCAGTCTAGTATGCTTATCTAGCATTTGTAGCCATATGTACCCCCCTAATGTTAGTGTGTGTTCATATGTGACACCTGTTTGTGTTGCAGCAAGGCCCAACAGTTCATCTTTGAGGTCCAGGGATTTACAACAGTGTGGACCTTGTGTGTGTATGCCGCACACATACAGAGAAATATATGTGTGTCATATATATTCACATCTGTATATGAGCATAGAGCAGGGGACATATTGCAACTGTTTGTGAAGGGTGGAGATATATATGTTGGTGAAGGTTAGTATGCGCATATTTGTATGTAGGTTTTAGTGTGTGACAAACAAGACAGCATACAGTGCTAGTATATAACATGTGGTGGTTAAACACTTTGTGTGGTTTGTTAAGTTTGCAATGTTGAAGCCTGTGAGGCCTGCTATAGCTACCTGGGCTGTGAACACCTTCAATGCATTTATCCCAAGACTGTGCGATTTTATTACATTACTGTACACCTCACATCCTTTGTATAATTGATATTCTCACCATGAAAGATGAAATGTATATGTGCCTACATATATATGCATATATACACCAATGGATCTGTTTATGTATATATATATATATATATATATATATATATATATATATATATATATATATACTCATACACACCTACATCTACTTGTTGCAATAGATTTTCTGTACTGTTAACTGACTGTGATGGTGAATGTGTTTGTGAATACATCAAAGATATGTATCTGTGGGATAGCTTAGTGGGAAACTGTTTATGTCATGGTATTATGAGTCCTTGCTTTGATCCTAGCAAAAGCTGTGCATTCTGTTGCTAGGCAGAAAAAGTGCTATTGCATACAGTGTGATTAAGTCTCTTGGTTTTAACTAGGGTGTGTCATTGGAGGCTAAAGCACTACATATATGATTATTGATTGGTACTGATGTTGAATCCAAATCCTGTGTGTATTGTAGTACTACTTGAAGCTCTGGGCCTGTACAGCAAAGTATGGTGTATGTCCACATTGCTTGCATCCACTGTTTTGTGTGGTCCCTGTATTCATCACAGATTACATTTCTCAAAATGAAGGTTGTGTAAGTACTGACACATAGTACTGTATAGTACACACTGAAAGTTTATCTGGGTTGTCATACCTTTGTGTCCTGTAATTATGTCTGATGTGTGTGTGGGTATGTCTGTAACATGTCCTTTGACATATGTGTGGTAAAACATATAACTGCGTATCTAGCAACATTCATAGTGTACTACAGCAGTATGCAACCTATATTCCCAATTGTGCACATATTTTGGCCACAGGTTTGCCATTAACAAGTTGTATGGTATAATAGTAATACATTTACTGGACCTTGAACTCATTGTGATGGATGATATATAGGTTCATAGGTTAGTACTAAGCTAACTGCCCTTGTGAGCCATTTTTAAGCAATAATTATCCCTTGTGAGACTCAAACTTGCACTGTGTGTTTCTTCTAAGGCAAACACCCCCCTAGCCCACCTCCCACCTCCCAGCCACCCCTCCCTCCCTTTCTTTACACATCAGCTTTATGTATATCTGTTGTGGCTAGGTGGTGCATCGTGTTGCATACAGTGTGCCAGGTACTCTTGTATAGTCTTATATAGTGATTTTATTTTCTTGCTGTGCAGAACATGGTTCATTAGACTGAGAGTGAGCCAGTCACTTCCAAGCAGTTGTGGGGTGAGCAGTGATAAGTGGCAGTGATATATGTACTGTATAATGTTAAATGTGCTATTTGACTTGCTCAGACATCTTTTCGTATTTATGTCTTCCAGGGATCATGGCACATCGTAGGAGCCCCAGTTACAGTAGAGATGAAGATGACATAATTACTACCAGTATGATTCAGCACTATAGGCTCATGTTCTCACAAACCAGCCAGGACCAGCAGGAGCATACTGCAATGTGGCAAGATGTTGTCCATAGGGTAAATGAAGTAGGCTTGCATAACTGGACATATGAGCAGGTACGCCACCACTGCAGTGATCTGCTTAGACATGTCCGTCAACGTGCTGCTGATGTGCGGAGACAACAGCTTGCAACAGGAGGTGGTGTTAATATCCACCCCCTCTCACCAGAGTGGAGGAGCTGCTCCTGAGCCTGGTGGCACCTGCCAAACAACAACAGCAGCAGACATACACCATGATGGAGGTTGGAGACACCCAGCAAGCACACATGGAGTATGCAGGTAACATGGCATATCTGTAGACTACTGTTATCTGTATTGGTAGATCATGCATATGTGAGATGTGGAGTGTGTCGTTAAAAGATGTGGAGCCTATTGTTGTGGAATACTGATCATTTGGAACATAATCTGTAGCCCTGTGAATGTAAACTGTTGTACTGTAAGATTGCAAACACACAGTAGCAATGCCACAGTTGTGGCCACTGACAAACTGCTTCATCTCTATGTAGGTCCCTCTGGGGTGACATCAAGGCAGTGGACAGATGCTGGTGAGTGTGTTCTACATTTATTATTGTAAATAAAAAGTGCATGTCATAGTTAAGGTGTAGGCCATGTACACATGTAACACACCTACCCATAATGCATGCTGTGCATGTTTGTTGTAAGACCACGTACATCTCACTAATGTGATTAGCTGCCTCAAACACATGCAATACCCAGACCATCTCAAACAAATGTGGCTAGACTGGAGTGACCATTGGATAGGCACAGTTGATACTCAACATGCACATAGCATACACATCTATGTCATACACAGAGCATTTTAACATGCTACACATAAAGGATTCCCAAACCCTCTGTAAAGGCACACTCCAGTATCCAAAATCTCATCCACACATTACACATAATATACCTGAGGGGTAGAGGCCTATCATGGGGCATTTAAACACTCTGCAACACACTACAAATTCATGTCAGGGAATGCTCCTTAGTGGCCTCCTTACAAACTCATGTAACAACTGGTTGTGAAATGGTGAATGTAGCCAAGGTAGTGCAGTTCCAGTACAGCATGAGTAGTGCTGGTTTGGGAAACATTTGTAGCCTTGAGTGACCACATGATGCTTTATGATGATGGCCTGTGGTACTATACCCCATCCAGTTATTTTAAACACAGTACTACACATATTTTTCATTGCTATACACCTTGCTATACATCTTAATGTTGCATGTGTGCACACACATGCACCTCTAAACAATATGCATACCAATCACCATGTGTACAACTGATACATATATGTCTTGTGATGCTATTGAGTGGCTAGGTCATATGACACACATTGGGTATGTGTAGTGTTTAAATATGCAGTTGTGTTTTAGCATGCCATGTTATGGATGACACTGGCATGTCCACAATATGATCTACACTCACCATAACTACCATACATTGGGTATGTGGCCGAATGGTATTCCATCAATTATCCATGCACCACTGATGATGTTTTGTGAATACTCATCATGCTTGTGCTAAAAATGTGTCTACAATTATTTGCTAAAGACACAGAGGCTGTAATCAGCATTGGATACCTATCTGACACACAGATGCACATCCAGCCATGGTATGTACACCTGTTTGTTATGGTGCACAGTACATTATAGAGTTTTGAATACCTGCACAGCAATGTTGTGTCCATATATGCATTGTGTTCCAGGGGGAGGCCCATCACTTAATAACAAAACACATGCATCAAAGCCATGTATACTGTTAGTAACAAGGACTGTCTACACTTGCACTGTATGCTGTTGAGCAACACATGTCCTGCATGTTGACATGTGTGATATGACTGTTTTGCTTGTGATACTGTACCCCACCATCACCTGCTATTGTGTATGTTCTGAAATTGCTGGTGTTGTGTGTGTCTGCTTTAGGGAGGAGTGTATTTTTGTGTGTGCATGTGTGCATTTGTGCATGTGTGCCTGTGCGCATGTGCGCATATGCACATGTGCGCATGTGAGCATGTGTGCATGTGTACATGTGCGCATGTGTGCATGTGCGCATGTGGTCTGACATCATGTTCAGGTCTTAAAGTGTGATTCCTGTTTTCCTCTCACAGGTGCCGAAGTGGGGCTGGTTCAGTACAGCAGAGAACTTGATGTCACTGAGACAGACAGTGATCATGAGGATAGGTGTGTTGAGGCACAGGCAGGTTTGTCAGGGTCTGTTGTTGGGCCACCAATTGACAGTACACAAGTCTCCACCCTATCCATGCACACAGTCATACTGCCTGTACATCCATCATCACCTTTGCCCTTAGCTGAGGGACAGTGTATGGTTGGCACTGGCCAGGACAGTGTGGTATCTATGGCACATGTATCAGGACACAGCAGCCATAGCCAGATGTCTGGAATGGTACCACATAGGCAAATTCCCAGGGGTTCTTGTCAGAGCACTACTGGTCATCATGCCCCTGGCAGACGTGCCACACCTCTTTCTACCACGTGCATGTTCCAGGCTGTCATGGAGGTACAGACATGAATGGAACGGTACACCAGACAGGGACTAAGGGCACAGAGGGCTCATAACACCTCTATAAATGACAGTATCTGTGACCTAGCAGGTACCATGCGAAATTACACTGAGGTCATTGATAGACGTTGGGGTAAGACAGTGGATGCCCTCCACAATGTCATGTCCATGTGTCAGGACAGTGCGGGATGGTTGAGACATGGACGTGGACGTATGCCAGCAACATCAGCAGCTGGAGGTCGCTGTGGATGTCCAGCAAGTCACAGCCACTCCTGTAGTGCCAGTACTGGCCCCAGCAATGTTGGGGGCTGTCCATAGACCGTCCTAGAAGACCATGTGCATGTGGCTCTGGCCAGTCCCAGCAGGGAACAGGATCCAGTGGACATATGTCAACCTCTTCGGATAGTACCCAATCTGGATTAGTACCTGATACTGTCTGTAGCACCACAGCCAGACACAGGTTCCGTATCCATGGGCAGAGACAGTGATCTGTAAAGCCTGCCAGGTACAGTCTGTAGCTGTCTCACAAATCCCCATATATGGCAGTCACATGGTGGAACTGTGTGCATGCAGACACACACACACACACACACACACACACACACACACACACACACACACACACACACACACCCACACACACATAAACCAGAAACCTAGGGCAAACACATACCTGCACACATTACATCAACACTGGCCCATAACAGTACTCATGGCCCTCACACACACATGTCGATTGTATGGCTCGGTGTAGGCCTCTGGCAAACCAACAACACACCCTGTACATATGATGAAACCTGTGCCACCTCCTGTCATCTGTAACATTGATGCAGGAACAGGCTAACATGGTGCTGATGCACAGGGTGACTTAAAGTATAGCAATGGTTAAATGTGTAAAATGTAGTCAGCAGTAAAGTGTAATGATATCCTTGAAGGTGTAGCTGAGCAGGCATGATGCATTAAAGCTGTAATTAGCAATGTTGTACTGTTTCCACAAGTGTTTATTCCAATTGTGTTTTGTTTGCCGATGTGCCACTTGACTGATGTGTGTAGTTGTGTCAGCATGTGTTATACAGTGGACAGTAAGTGTGGGGTGTGTGCAGCACAGGTTTGCAGGTGTACATTTCTGAACATGGTGGAGGTGAACTGTCTGCATGTACATGCATATTGGACACATGGGCAGGGTGACATGCCCTGTATTGGCCAGTGTTAACACTCCATACTTTCTATTGGTGGCCAGTATGCATTGTACTACACACATTTTGGAACTTGAGTACGCATGTGTGTGTATGACACAGGTTGACACTATGCTGTGGGTGATGCTGTTGTTGCTATCTGTCATTGGTTTGCATTACTAAGATTAACACTGTCCCAGCTGCATAATACTTTATTAATGCACACTGTTCACCTACAGGCTTGCATGGACCGTGCTATCACAAACACAAGACATTCTCACTTATACAGTAAAAGTGCATTAGTCTCATGGACCCCTGCCATAAACTAAATATATAATAGAAGGTGTGAAGTTGTACCAAAAAAGAGTTACATACCAAGAAGGGATAACCTCTCTGGTCAGTATCATTGGGAAAATACAATCCCTCAATAAACATACAAGGCAAGCTTCAAAATACAAAATGGCAAGGATTCCAAAGACAACACTAAAGCTTTCTTCAGTGTTGTTCATAATCTACAGGGAAAATCTCAGACCGGGTCACAGTTAATGTAAATGGTCACAAAGTACACTTATCTGACTGACATTAGCAATTCCTTGTCAGACAGTTTGAATGCGGATTTCACCACCCTGTCATTACACAAGGGCCACATTTCCAGACCTGAAAAATGTAAAACCTGATGAGTCACAGACACTCTAGTTAAAACATCTCTTTAACAAAGTACACACCACAGTGGCAATGGTACTGGACAGTGTCCCTGGCTGTGTCATACACCAGCCGACATATGAAGTCACCACTCACCTAAATGCTCTGTCCAGATGCAGCCTCTATTCAGATTACATACTTGTGGAATGACACACGTTAATGGTGTTCACAGTCCACAAGGGTTGAGCTACAACATCTTCTTCTTCTTCTCCTTTCAGATGCTCCCATTAGGGGTCGCCACAGTACATCATTTCTTCCTGCCCTCTGCATCTTGCGCTGTCACACCATCCACCTGCATGTCCTCTCTAACCACAGCCATATACCTCATCTTAGACATTTCTCTTTTCCTGTTACCTGGTGGCTTCATCCTTAGCATCTATTTCACAATATACTCTGCATCCCTCCTCAGCACATGTACAAACCAACTTAATCCTGTCTATCTGGCATGGTCTACTAACCTTCAAACCTGGCCTGGCCCTCTAATATTCTTATTCTTAAACCTGTCCACCCTTGTCACACCCAGTGCAAATGTTAACATAAATTGATTAAGGGTAGAACTACAACAGGTCCTGGAAACTCTCACCCTATAAGCCAGACCAATGTTATTTGGAAGGCTATGGAGCACAGCATTATGGAACTCATTAATAGAGACATTATGAACCTGCAAACACTGCACCATACCCACTTAGGCTCTCTAAAGGCCAGCTCATGGCTCCTACACCTAGTAGACTTCAAGCCAGTCAACAAGGCTATAGGTGAGGGAGGGGAGGTCAACACAGCCAAGCTATAGCTCACCAGCAATTCATACCAATCCCACATACTGGTATTATACATAACCTCAACAGACTGACTATAAATGATTGTTAGATGATGTCTTGACAACTGACACACAGATGTACGACACACAGTAACATTGGCAGCCTCTGTGTGCTATTCTATGCCAGTAACAAGTGGTATTCACCTACACTCAGTCCTGGGACCACTTCCGTTTGGCATATAGCTTTCTTAGGTACAAGCAAACACAGTAGGGATATGTCTGCCCACGTTTGATGACAATGCATACTGTGGGATATACTTTATTCTCCATATGACACACACATCCTCCGAAAGGGTATCATACAGACAGATACCTGGTGTCAAACTCATGCTGTAAAGCTATAAGCCAAAGAAAGCAAAGTTATCCACTTTTAGAAAACAAAGTATCCTCAGAGTACCACATAGGTAGTAGCCCCCAAAATGTGGACCAGGTACTAATGTATACATAGAGCCATGTGTCAAGTCACCTCTCCTTTGATAATCACATTACCAAAGGGTTTTGGAAATCCTTCTTTGGAGCACATAAACAATAAAGGGTTTGCATGCAGATCCACAGAGGTTGTTGCACACCTATAATGATTAGTCATCTTTGCCAGACTTAGCTTGCTTTGGAACAGGTTTCAAATATACCTCAAGCATAAACCCTCACTCACACTCTTCAATAGAAACTGTGATAAGTGGATGTGAAATGGAAGACGTAGCCCAGGGATCACTGCAGTGGCTAAGCTTGTCACAAGCATACAGAAGTGACCTAAGGTCTGGAAAGTGCCAGAACGCTCTGGCAAAGATAAGAGATGCATTCATGGAGAAAGCAGAGTACCCACCTATGAAATACTTGAGGTCACATGTATGTATATGGATTTGCCCCACAGCTACCTTACACGTGTAATGCATATACAGTTGTCATTGGATATGTCATACACTAGAAAAATCAAAAACCCACTCCACAGTGGCTAATGGTGTCACACACCTGGAGCACACACACAGTCAGCAAGTGCAAGATTCAAACTCTTTCCTAACTACATTATGATATTACAGCAGTATGCATTTACATGGCGCGCTATACACATTACTGGGATTTCACCTTTCCACAGGTATATTTGTAGGATGGTGACATCATCAGACTTGACAAAGATGAGTATACCACTTTTAAGGTGTGTGAGTAGTCTCTAAAAAGGTTGTTCCACCCCAGGAAGATGCACACACACACAGTTGGCAAGTGCAGTATTCAACCCCCTACCTAACTATACTATGAAATGACAGCAGTATGCATTTATACAATGCACTATACATATTACTGGGACCCGCGGTGGTGGTGCTGCAGTAGCATTGTTGCCTCACAGTAAGACTCTGTCTGGTTCAATTCTCAGCTAGAGTGTCTTCTGCATGGAGACATGCATGAATGGGCGTACCTTCATTGAAGGTTGTGTGTCAGGGCTGGTAACTCAGCATGTAAAAATCAACTACCAGTCATTAGCAGACTGGAGTTTCACTGTGGTGACCCCTAACTGGGAAAAGCCGAAGGACGCAACAACAACTATACATATTACTGGGATTTTTTTTTTCCACAGGTATATTTGTAGGATGGTGACATCATCAGACTTGACAAAGATGAGTATGCCACTTGTAAGGTGTGTGAGTAGTCTCCAAAAAGGTTACTCCTCCCCAGGGAGACACACACACTTACACAGTTGCCAAGTGTAGGATTCAAACCCCTACCTAACTACATTATGATACTACAGCAGTATGCATTTACACAACATACTATTGGTAAGCACTAGTTAGCTTGTCTAAAAAAAAAAAAAAAAACACTTTATGCATCGCCGCTTAGATAGGGTTAAACTATTCACGGCACCACAAAGTTTTCTCTTTGAATTTTCCCTTAGAACTTGCCAGTTTTTTAGTTTTAGCAATGAAATCTGTTTCTTTGAGCTCAGCACTTGTTCAGAACTTGTTGTAAGCACTAAATAAGCTATAAATTACTACAGCAATCAACTTTCCTCACTTGTCTAGAGTAAAGCAGTTTTTAGTACTTAATAAACAAGCACCTATCCAGGCATGTCTAAGGGTCAGCTCATGGTGTTTTCTCCTGTCTACCCGATGAATCTGGGCATCTTGGGGCAATGCAGCAATTACCTCATGTACACAGACAACCTTCTCCTCCTACCACCCAACACTACAACCTGTGAGAGATGCACTTATCTAGTAAAACTGAAAGCAAACTCTCTTCACCCAAGACTGGACTAGACAGTCAAGAAGAGAAGGTAAACACTTGCACCACACCACATTCTTCACATAGTCCCTCAAAACCTACACCATCAAAACACGCACATAGAAACACAAAACACACACCTACATTTGCGGAGGCTCTCAATAAAAATCTGCCCAAGCAACAGGGACCTCCAAAGCAGAAATGCAAACAACCTCCACCTCCCAACACAACCCAAATGATACATAGCCCACAAACTCAGTGAGCCACTCAACCACAGCCCATAAGGCATAACAACGTACCCAACACTTTAGTCATAGGTGACTCTATAGTCAGGCCCACTGATGTTCCAGTCAGCAGGCTAAACAAGGAGAAACTTACTGTCAGCTACCTGTCAGTGTGCCAGGATCAGCCACATAATGCATGCACTCAAGTCACTCCACAACAAGTACATATATGACTTTGCCATTGTCCATGTTGGTGTGAATGACCTGAGACGTACCCTGCTAGACTACATGAAAAGACACATGGAGGAGCTGTCTGATCTTGTAGCCCAGGCAGGTATGAACCTAGCCCTGAGTATCATCCTGCCATCACACAGAATAATACCACAGTACAATGACAAAATGATTGACTTTGACAATTGGCTAAGCTTCTGGTGTCATTCTAAGGGGATCCAGTATCTGTCTGCCTGGGATGACATGATCAACAGACCACGATGTTTTGCCAGAAATGGCCTGCACCTGTCGCCCGTGGGATTCCAGATACTGGCTAAGGCTCTTACCACCCCTATAGTGCCTTTTTCTAGGCAAGGTTCAAATGACAAATTCACCACCATAACAGGTACAAGCAAGCAAAATCTGAGGGTAGTGCTACTCAATGCTAGAAGTCTAAACCTCAAAATGCACTCACTTGAGGCAATTCTTAAAATGGAGAACATCAACATCTGTGCAGTGACAGAGACCTGGTTCAAGGCTCCAGAGAGCACTCCTGCATTACCAGGTTATAATTCATACCACACCTTTCGGCCACCTAACCTGGATGGAAACACTAAAGGCGGAGGTGTGTCAATATTCATTAAGGATATCCACTCCTCCAGCCTAGTTGCTCAGCATAATGCATCTGAGATTATCCAAGTGCAAGTAACTCTGGGGAAGACCGCAATCCAAATTGCAGCTTGCTACAGATCCCCCACCATGCCCCAGGATTCCCACTCCTCATTTCTTGATACACTGGAAAATATTAGGGTAGAACCTAACACCCTAATAATGTGCGATTTCAACTACCCTACCATTAACTGGGAAACTACTCATCTACCAACTCTTTTGCTCAAAGTTTTCTGGAATTCATAAATTCCAATGCCTTGGATCAGCTTATCCACACCCCCACCAGGGCAGCAATATCCTAGACCTGGTCATTACCAACTTGGGCAACCGATGTTCCACACCAGAGGTCAATTCCTCGTTGGTCAGATCCGACCATAAGCTAATCACCCTAGACATCCACATCCCGCCACCAACCCTATTAGGGAAACTACTGTAAAAAATTTCTCCAAAGCCAACTTCACACTTCTTAAGACAGAAGTGGCAAACTTCATGACACCCATGCAGACAAACAATAGAGATACGACTGCTGAATCCTACACAAATGCACTTTATAAGCACTTACACAAGTGCATGGATCGTGCAATCCCTAACAGAATCAAGATGCTATCCTCCAAAAAAAGGAAGCCAATCTGGTGGTTCCCTGCCATAAACAAACTCTACAACAGAAGAAAGAAACTGTTGCAAAAAAAGAGAAAAATCCCATGACTGGAGGAACTCACTGGTCAGCCTCAGTAAGAAGTTGAGATACCTCATAAAATTTTCCAAAGCTAGTTATGAAAACAAAATCGCCACTGATTCTAAATATAACCACAAATCATTCTATAGCTATGTCAAGAATCTCAATGGCAACACTGAGATCTGCTCTGAGTTACAGCACAATGGCACTAAATATATAGAACCAACTAATATTGCCAACATCCTGGCAAATAGGTTCAGTGCTAACTTTACCCCCTCTCATCCCCTAAAGGGCCCATCCCTATACCGGAAGAATGCAAAGTTCCTGTAATCACAGCTGCACAGGTAAAAAACACACTCTCCAAAGCTAAGAACAAAGCATTCACGGGACCTGACAACATCCCAGGCTGCGTTCTACACAAACTAGAGAACAAACTGGCACCCCACCTAAGTACCATGTTCAGTCATAGCCTTACCTCAGGGTTTGTGCCCACTGAATGGTGCACAGCGATGGTCATCCCCACTCCACAAAGGGGGAGTCACCACATACCCTGGGAACTACCACCGCATTAGCCTGATGAGCCTGGTCTGCAAGGCTATGGAATGTATCATCATGGAACTTATAAACAATGACATTGGTAATCTTCAAACTCTGGACCCCACCCAGTTTGGGTTTGTAAAAGGCAGATCATGTCTCCTAAACCTGATAGACTTCTTTGAAGTGGTCACCAAAGCCATAGATGAGGATAAGGTGGTTCACACAGCCTATCTAGATCTCAACAAGGCTTTTGACACCATCCCCCACTCTGGAATTATAGATGGGTTGCCAACTGGCTCACTGACAGAACCCACACCGTGAAAGTAGCAGACTCCAAATTTGACTTCAGACCAGTGACAAGTGGAATACCACAGGGTTCAGTCCTGGGTCCTCTCCTGTTTGGTATCTACTTCTCTGAAGTACAGGCTAACACAGAAGGTCTTTGGCTAATGAAGCTTGCAGACGACTGCAAACTAGGAGTTTTAATCAAAACTCCTATTGATGTGGACATCCTACAAAAGGGCCTCACTGAGACAGATGCCTGGTGTCAAAGCCATGGCATCAAGCTCAATGCCAAAAGTGCATTGCCATCCCTTTTGGTAAAAACTCTGTTCCCATGAACTACTACATAGGTGGTAGTCTACTTAACACCGAAAGTGTGGTAAGAGACCTTGACACACAGGTGGACAGTAGTCTCTCCTTTGATAATCACATTGCCACAGTAGTCAAGAAATCCTTCTACGTGGCACACCTCATCACAAAAGGCTTCTCATTCAGGAAAAAAGAGGTCATTGTTCCCCTCTACTCATCACTCATTAGACCCATTATAGAATACAGCACCCCTTTTCATATGTACCTCACAAGTTATCTACAACAACTGGAAAGGCTGCAGAAATACCTCACAAAGAGGATTACTGGCCTCAAACAGATGTCAGTGAGCCATCAGCTCCTCTCATCTCCTCATTCTTTGGGTCTACAGAACCTGCCTTAGCCTACAGCTGGCTCAACCTGACCTCCATTTGGGATTGGTGAGGAGGTCAAGGATGGTGATTCAGTGTTATTGTTGTAGAGAATGCCATAACTCCCACCACCTCACCACTATACCTGCCCTGGGAGGTGCATGCACACTTCTGCACATGTGATACCACCCTACTAACTGGTACTGCTTAGGCAGTGCAAAGCTCATGAGGTTCATACTGCTGCTTTTATCAAATGATAAAAAGCTGCATCCCTCACCTTAAAATGCGCAAGCCAACATTGCCCGCTCACACCCATCTTCCTTGTGTCTTTCTAGTGTCCATGCGACTAAATAAACATGTCCAGAGTACAATAAGGGCTTTATCTGTCTTTATCATGAGACTAGTCACAGACTACTTTTGATAGAGATTGTATAAATTAAAATGCTTTCCCCAAAATTATACTGTGTGTGCAGTAAAAGAAAATATGGCTTGCTTTGCAAGAACAGTTAATTTATTGTAAATGTTCAGATTACATATTAATAACATATAGCTGTGGGCTTACTGTAAAGGCATCCTCTTATAGAAAAAAGGAAGTTGACTTTCTTTGAGCTTTCAGATGCAGAAATAAATGAAATAAAATACAAACAGTTCAAGTGATGTGAAGTTAAAGTGCAGCGACTTTTTGTGAAGTTTTCAGATACAGAATAACCAAAGAAGGACATAAATCATGCAAACCAAAAGAACAAGTCACAAGGACATAAAAAATAACATTGGTTGACATTTAAAAGAGTATATAAACTGGAAAGTATGTTTCACTCTTTGGCGATGTTTTTGGACTGAGTGTTCATCGATCTATAGTTATATCTGTCTAGCCGTGTTATAATAGAATTGAAATAACTCTGACAGTATTAACTGTTTGGTAAGAATTTGTACTAATACAAATAAATATTCACGGATACAGTAGTACGGTGTCTGTCTTGTCAGCCTAGCTCTCTGCTAATAATATTTTAGTGATAATAATATTTTACTTTTATAGTAATGTCAAAATTTTGATTTACAATTTAGTGTCAGAACTTTAGAGAGTCCAAACGTATTATAATCAGTAATAAATCACTTTTCTTGCAAAGCAAAGAACTAGGCATGTAAAATAGCTGACTACCAGGATGATTCTTGCATATGGTTATGCTCATGAAAGATTACTAATCCATATCCTGTGTCAAAGATCACACTTTGTGTTGCATGCAAACACTTATAGGGTTGAGCAAGTGTTGACCAAGTATCTGCAAAGCAGAGAGAAAATCATGAGAGACAGTAAAATCTTTAAAGTGCTGCATGCAAAGTTTCCAAATATGAGGTCATACCCGTAATTCAAATAAGAGCAGTATTTTACAATAAACAAAGTAGTGAACCAATGAACAGCTGCATGCTGAAAATAATTTCTGAACTCCCTACTTCCATTTTGAGACCAGTAACTACAATTACCATAATAACAGCAAACATGGAAACATGCCACTGTCTTTTTAAATAATTTGAAAGCCCCTTGTACCCCTGATGTGCTGAGCTGCACTCCTACTGCCCTGGTTACTTGCATAGGACAAGATTGCTGCACTTCAAAAAGACACTATACTCCATGACACAACAAACTTGGAATTGTTGCATAGTTTTATCCATTTAATCTTGTTCTAAGATTTACAGTTATAAGTTTTGGACATTCAAATTATTATCTTCTTCGGTTCCTTATGTCATTTTGAAGTCCATAACTCCATGTCCCAAAACTGAAAAAACAAAAGAACACAGAAATTCAAAAGGAGAACTGCAAACACTGAAGTTCACTTTATCTCCATACAAATCATTTTTTAGGTAGGCAAAACCCTCTACACCACCTAATGTTTTTGCAACAGAAATGGAAAACAAGGAGTCCCCAGAGCTATTGTTGCTTTTGCCTATGTCAGCCAGTCCTTTATTGATGGATCTTAATAGGCATTTGCTAGAGTAGATATTAAGCAGACCTTGAACAGCAGGAATAATATAGAATATGAAAGGTGCAAGAAGAGCTCAAAGTCAAGGATAAAGGCAACCTCTTTAATGAAATGAATGCTACAACTTTTCACATGTTTTCATCTCCAAAACAAAAAGGTATCTTTAAATGTGGAAGTTGTCAACAATGTGAATTTATTTCTAACAAAGAAAGTATTGATTTAGTTAGTAGGGGTAGGAACTTGGTGGCAAGTGATTATTACAATTGTAATAGTGAGAGGGTTGTATATCTCGCAGAATGTAACCAATTCTATATTGGGAAGACCGAGCAAAGGTTAAGAAGACGTATTTATGAACATATATACGACATAAGGACAAGGAATGTGAAACATTTGCTTTTTAAACACACTAATACATGTTGTCATGCTAGGTTCCACTTTTTTGTCCTTGAGAGTATCCGTATGGGTATTAAGGAAGGACCTTGGGAACCTCGCCTTGAATATCGTGGATTGTTTTGGCAGGTTACCCTGGATGCTAGTAGGCATCCTGATTTGAATGAACATTTATCTATAGTGCCTTTATTAAAACTCAGGGCAGAAAAACTGTAATGGTATTAAACCAGGTTAACACAATTTGTAGTACACTGTGGGGGTTTGGTATTATATATATTGGCCAGTAGATGGTGCATTTGCCTTAGATAATATACATACAAGCTATGGGAATTGCTTGTTCATATACATTTTTTTATATATAATTTTTATATGCATTTATATCGGTATAAGTAATATTAACAATGTGTATTTATATTTTATATGTAATTCAGTATATGTTTTAAGTAATTAAGGTTTTATCTTGGATGTCTTATGTTTATGTATTAATATTTATGAAGTTTAGACACTGGCAGGTTTTTAATTAATTGGATTATTTAAGACAGTTGAGGAGATGTTATTTGTATTTCTGATGAAGTCTGTTTGGAGACGAGAACATGTGAAATGTTGTAGTGTTAATTTCATTAAAGAGGTTTACTTTATCCTTGACTTTGTGCTCTTCCTTCCACCTTTTGGCTTTGTTATTGCTTTTTTGGTGGAAGGTATTTCTCCCGTTTTCCTTGTTATAGAATAAAATTTGGTGGGTTATTATAAGCTGGTTATATGTGAGCAGGCTGGGTAAATCTAACCAGGATAGTTTCTTGATTGCTATGCAGTCATGGGTCCTAAATGGTGTGTCCATAGCAGACCTAACTATTATATTGTAGCAGGTGTTTAGTTTGTTAAAGTCTGCTTTACTTAGGTTGATGAGTATGGGGGAGGCATAGAGGAGTGTGGATGGTAGGTGGGTTCTTGTGATGGTGACTTTATTGTCATTGGTGTGGTACTTTTTGCATCTATATAGAGTTCCAAGTTTTTTTGAACTTTCATGATTGTCTGTGCAATGTGCATACTGAATTTCATGTTGTGATCTATGATAACCCCTAGAAGGTTGGTGTGTTGGATAGGTGTGATAGGGGTGTTACTGGCTGAGAATATTGAGAATGGTGGTATGGGGTCTAAAGCTCTATTCGGGAAGAGCATCATTAGCTGTGTTTTATTGTGGTTAAGTATTAGTTGAGAGCTGGCTTACTAGGTTTCAACAGCGGTAAAGGACTTTTGTGTCACTTCCTGGAGTTGAGGGAGTGATGAGGTAGAGCAGATTAGAGTGGAGTCATCTGCGTACTAAACTACAGTGGCATGCCGGGGTAGCTTTGTGGATTTGTTGTTGAATATGCTGAAAAGAATAGGTCCAAGAATAGATCCTTGGGGGACCCCCTAGGGTGACAGGTAGGAGGAGAAATAAGGAGATTTGCCATTTTACCGCTTGTTGGCAATTGGTTAGATAGTTTTGAAACCACACTAGTGTGGAGTGTCTGAGATTAAGATCAGAGAGAGCAGAAAGGAGTTTGGAATGGGAGACAGTATCGAAGGCCTTGGAGAGATCTAGCAGTACAGTGGCTGCTAGGTTACCATTGTATAGAAGTTGGTTTACTGTGTTGGTAAAGCTAATAAGGGCTGTAGTACTGTGATGGGGTGGAATCCATACTGAGTGTTGGTTAGCAGTTTATTAGTGAGGAGATTATTTGGGAATGTATACTTTTGTTTGAGGATTTTAGATAAGGGGGATAGAATGTCAAGGGTCTATATTATTTCAGCAAATGCTTAAATTAGCAAACGCTGTTTAATTGACCCAATAAAGTCAAAATCCTTAAATCCTGAACACACGGAACAGCAATTTTTTCCCAGGGAAATAAATCCCTGGGCTATGTTTGAGACTTTGCCATTTCCTCCACTGTAGTGCAATTCCGGAGTCAATATATTTAAGTAGGGGGGTGTTATTTTTATTTATTTATTTATTTTTTTACAGATCGCTGCTCCATGTGTTTGAGATTTAGGGATTTTGACTTTAATGGGTTGATTAAACAGTGTTCGCTATTTTAAGCATTCACTGAAATAATATAGACCCAATGTCAATTGGACGGTAATTAGTTCCACAGAGTTACCTCCTTTGTGGAGTGATATTATATGCAAAATTTTCCACAGAGAAGGAACACATTCTGATAAAGAGGGTTAATGAGCACAGAGACTGGGTAAGAGATGGCTTTGGCTGAGATCTTTAGATATTCTGTAGGTAACTGGTCGGTAGCCATGGTTGTGGGTTTAAGCATTTTTATGTACTTATATATTATGCTAGTTGGGACAGGCCATCGGGATAAGAGGTTTTGGTCTGCTGTTATGGAAGATAGGTTTGGATGTGAAGTAGGAAACTACTATTGGTGAGGTCTAGGATGGATTTGGTGAAGTGTTCATCGAACTGGGTGGCAATATTATTGGTGGTTGTGTGGATGTTTGGAGGTGGAGTACTTGTATTTCCTGGTTGTAGGATTTTATTAATGGCAGCCCAGAATTCTTGTTGGTTATTTTTGCGTTTGGTTTGAATGCCTATATAGTGGTTCCTTTTGTCTGTCTTTTTAGTTTGAGTTTTATTTTGATGCCATAAGTCCCATGCTTTATCTCTTTGTCTTAGTAGTAGATGGGCTATCTCTGGTCAGCCAATGGGTATAGCTGGATTTAGTTCTGACTGTTCTGAAAGTTGCAAGATGATTTAGAATGTTTAGGAAAGTGTTACTGAAGTAGTCTACGACACTTTCCAGGGGGAGAGAAGAGAGTTGTCTCAGTTGCATCGATTAAGTGCAGATATAAAGTCATGGGTTTTGAAATACTTTGTGTACTGAATTTGCTGGAAGGTGGAGGAGGATTTTAATGGATTCACTTGGTGTCTAAATTATAAATGTGTGTAGGTGGTCACTCAGGGTTTCTGTGAAGGAGACTGAGAGGTAGGACCGAGATGATCTATTAGTAAGGATCCAGTCTAGGATGGACTCCTTTTTGATGCTTTATTTACCCATGCTGTGGTTTTGATTATTTTAGTGAAACCATGTAGGTTAATGTGGTTAGTGAGGTGGAGCGAGTTACAGGAGGACCAGTCAATATTAACATCACCTAGTATGATTGTTTCTTGGGGAAATTGTTGGGATGTCCAATCTAGAATGGATTCTACTCTGTTAATGTTATTGCCAGGGGGTATATAAGTACCAATTGTCTATAAGTGTTTTTTTTAGTTTATTTTCGGCTTAGTGAATATAGTTTCTGCATTATTGAACTTGGGTTGTTCATTGGCTAACAATTCAATGGTCAGGTTGTTTTTGAAGAGGAGAGCAATGCCTCCGCTTCTTCTGGATATACTGTCTTGCCAAATAACACTGTAACCAGGTGGAACAAAGTCATTATTGTTTAGTGGTTTTAGCCAGGTCTCTGTGAAAAGAACTATGTAGGGTGATTAGAGGGCCAGGGTAGCATGTAGCTGTGGGATTTTGTTCAGTATGCTTCTTATGTTTATGTTGATTATAAGGAGATCTGTTGATTTCTTGGGGGAGGTTGGAATGCTATTTGTCTGGTAGTGGGGAGGGGTTTTTATTGTCTGTAGTGCCAGGGTTTGAGTGCACATCTCCACTATGTATGATTTGGGATGTTATTTGGATTATAGTTTTTAGGCATTTGATTATAGATGCATTATAATTTGAGGAAATTTGGTTGTTCAGTTGGTGTGGGCATACTTTGAATGTGGCAAGGTCAAGATGTGAGATGTTGTAGATAGAAGATATTACTGAGAAGGCTGATTTGTCTTGTAAATGGGTAGGGTAGGTAGGGGATTTAGTCCGAAATTTTGACTTGCTAGTGGAATGGTATTATTAATGTAAATGTTAGGGGCCACGTTATACACAGACAAAGTGCTGCTGTATTGTTATGCAGTTTTAGTACGTATCTTTACAGGAGTGAGTAGGGATTTAGGTGTGGTTATACTTTAGAGTGGGGGGATTAGGTAGGGTGTATTAGCTTGAAGTGATAGTGCTATTTGCATATTGTGTGAGTGAGATGATGTGGAGTGAAGGTAGATGGTGATGTGGACTGAAGAGTGTGAGAAGAGGAGTGGCTATATAGAAATGAGATTGGTGTGAGAGAGAGGCTTAGGGGAGTAGCTAGTTAGCTATAAAGGTCAGGAGCCTAAGGTGGGTGGAAATTGGTGTAGGGTAGGGGAACGGAGTGAGCCCGAATGTAGCGAAGGGCGAAAGGAGAGGAAAGAGCCAAATTCCAGGTATGTGCAAGAAGAGCCAAATTCCAGGTATGTGCAAGTGAAAACAATCAATTGCTCTGAAATATTGACTTTTTAGTAGCAAATTCATTTGTTATTGCTTGGTATGGGCAGCTGGGAGCCTAAATAAATTTTATAGTAAGAGGGTTATGGTTAAATAGAAAGATAGAAAAAGTGAAACAAAATGTATTTAAGTTGGGAAGGGAGTCTATAGGGAAGATGTCTTTGTGTCTTTTGGCTTTTCCCGGTTAGGGGTCACCACAGCGGAACTCCGGTCCGCTAATGTTTGGTAGTGGATTTTTACGTACCGGGTTACCAGCACTGATGCACAACCTTCAATGAAGGCATGCCCCATTCATGTATGCCTCCACACAGAAGACGCTCTAGCTGAGAATTGAATGGGACAATGTCTTACTGTGAGGTGACAATGCTACCGCAGCACCACCACCAAAGTAGAGAAAGTCTATAGGGAAGATATCAAATTCAAAAGACATCTGGTGATCAAATTACTATAGGGAGTAGAGGAAAAACTATAATCCAGTACCATGTGCAAGCTACTGTAATAATATTGGAGAAGGAATAAATAGAGTAAAATATCCCTGTTGCTGGCTCAGGTGTTTGTATTTAGCAAGTTAAGGATTATCATAAAATATAGCTTTCAAAATAACCTTTATGTGGTGAAACATACATATAATATTGTTTTGTTCTTCAGGGCAGCATAAACTCCCAGTATCTTTTATTTTTCACAGAGCTGGATTTTTGTGCACTTAAAGGAGCTGTAGCAGTGTCACGAATGCTGGAAATGCACAGCAATTTAGGGATATAATAGTGTTTGTAGCAAAATATTCGCAGTATATGCTATGCTGCACAACATCATCCTGAGATAATAGCTGCAGTAGGATCAACAAGGGGGAGGGGCACACATCTCACCACCAATTACAAGGTCACCACAGCCACACTCAAGTGAGGAGTCAGAGGGGGAAACAGCAGCTGCTGTGGGTGTAGGCAGATGTAGGCATGCTCAATGTTTCCTTGCATTGGCTAAGAGACAATGCATAACACACTCAGTCACAATGCAAGGGGCTTAAACCTTCATCCTACGCACATGCATATAGTAATATCGATGCCAGGTAACACTTACAACCTTTACCTACCCATGTAATGGCTCTGTACTGCTTGCATCAGAGAGAGAGTCAGCCCTGAACTAAAACTGTTGCAACTACAGGATTTACAAGGTAAGTGCTGAACATGGAGTGTATTGTATAATAATGTGAATGACTGGGATATCCTTACATGTTGTTACTTGGTAGTGTACGCAAGTAAAAGGTGGGTGATTTGTACAGAAATGACCTTAACATATGACAGCAGAGACTTATTTGACTTATATGTGTCCACTATTAAGTAATAGACCTCAGGCATCAAAGATTCACATAGTTATACCTCTCAAAAGTAGTGATAGTCACTACATACCTTCAGTTTATCACAATACGTTTGTACTAGAAACTCATTAAAGAGAGACATTGGAAAGTAATGATACACATTTCAGTTTCAGACTTCACAACTCTCTCAAGATCAGTAACAATAATTGTAGAAAAACGTTTAATGCTATCAACTAACTTTCTAAGACCAAAATAAGTCAAAGGTAAAATTATCAATTCAACATCACAAATGCAGATATACTAAGTCAGCTATGCACTTTGAGCATCAGACACAAATGGTATGCATCCCTGAATCCAAAAGATAGAAAACAGGGATATGGCACAGTTATCATCACTTGCATAGGGTGTTGTGTCGTGAGGGGCAAGAAGCCTAGGCTGACACAAAATGAGTTTTAAGCTACACGGCCAAACCATGTAACTGTTGTGTTTGTGTCTTTATAAGTCCTCCAAGTGAAATTCACATGTGAGTGTCTGCATGGACAGAGCTAAGCTCTATGCTAGCTGTTTATCTTGGTATGTTGGACTGGTATGAGCCTTGCATGGCAGTTCATCGTTGTCAGAGAACTGTCTCTGCCAGGAGTTGAACTGGCACATCCATGTCCACAGTCAAATGCACTGCTGCTACTCGAACATGACTGCTGTCTGCAGGACAGCTCTCCTCAGGAAGACACCCAGGCCATAACCCTATGGCTTCCCATGTCTGGGTGTGGACAGTTCAACCACTGACAGAGCAATGGAAGTACTGCCACTGTGGCAGCATGATCAGGCATGGCCACATTGGCTAATAGCAGATGATGTGGCTGACCTCTGCCCATGAGGATGCTGGCCCCTCCCAGCAGATGTTCCATCACAGACACTACCCATTCCAATGTGTCATTTATCCACTCCATTGAATCGACAACATGGTGGAGGCAGTCACACATGTCAGCCTGTGCCACATCTGCAACCCTAAGAATTTCTCTGGAGGACTTAGGGGAATGTGCCTGTGCTTCCATGATGGCCCTAAACATATATTGAGTGACACAGGAAGAGACACCTAGATCAGGTTGATGACGGACAGCAGACCTCCTCCAAGCATACCCTAATAACACATCTGCATGGCACCTCGCCCAGAATTTGGCTATGGGCAGAGTTAACAGGCACTGAAGTCACAGTAACCACACTTCCCTAATCAATAGTCTTACTATCCTCTTGTCCAATATCTTAGGGCTCATTGGAATGTGTAGGTGTTGGCCTAATGGCTGTGTCCAATGTAATTACAGATGATGGTTGTATGTCAACCTCAGTGTCAGATTCAACCACTGCACTTCCTGACTGTGCCTCTATTTGGCCACCACCATCATCACGGTCTGCTGATACTCTGTTATCAGGTGGTAGAAGTCCCATGCTTCCACTGTCTGGATCACGTCTGATAATAAGCAACAAACACAGGAAAAAATTAATACCTACACTACTGTAGTCCAATGTATGCTAGCAAAATAACAGTGGTGCTACTATTAAAGACAGTACAGCAATACACACAACAATCCTGACAACATTACACACTAAATATTTCTTTGAACTGTTTACCAGTACTGACATAAAAATGTTTGGCTTACTATGTGCAGATAATAGTATGCCCCCTATGCCAGATGGTCCTGGAAGAAGTTAAGCAAAATGTAAGGACAACCTCATCACAATTAACAGTAACATAGGGGGTAGACCATTTTACCATTTATATGTCCTTATTTATACTTTCAACAAGAATTTTGATGACAAATTCAACCTAAGCCCCATGTGTAATCAATCAGAATGTGTTGCTAACTATAGCAATCTTCAATCCCACTAACCAATTTCTTGTTAAACAGAACTAATGTACTGATGCCAATATTTTACTATACAACATTATTTAACAATCAAGGTACAAAAGCCTACCTGAAAGCTCCCACTGGGACATACTTGCTGTCCCTGAAACAGTAACAGCAATGTCAAGGATAAGCTGTTCTACACTTTCCAGGGACCTGTCTGGATCTCTGACAGTGGACAGAAATTCTTCATTTGCTGTTAGTGATGGTTCTGAAGCAACCCCCCCCCCCGCTTCCATCTGATCATGGGCCACTGCAGCTGCTCTCTTTTGTGCAGATGAGATCATGTCAGTGACCCTATGGTGCAAATGATCACATGTCTTGCTGTGGCTGCCTATTGCATTCACATCTGCAACTATCACCTGCTAAATTTGCATTCTGCTTGACATATCGCCACATCCCCTGTTAAGCAGAAAGGCATCATGTTAATGACCTGATTCTCAGGGTCACCAAAGGGTGCTTTTTGGGTATTGAGATGCCTGGGTACCATAGTTCCAGCTCTCCTAAAACAAAACCAAAGGATAATACACATAAGTATCACACAACTACAAAATAACTATTTCCAGATAAAACAGAATAGGTAGCATTTCAGTATTACCCACTGGAGAAACATAAAACATTCTAAATATTTGAAATATGAATAACAGACTGGATGCACATAGCCTTATCTGTGCCATAAAAGAAATGCAAATTTCTCCTCACCAAAAAAGGCAAATGACACATTTTGCTAATAAACCCATCTGTGAAATAATAAAAGTGCTATCAAATGAAATGTCCCTGAAACATGTCTACAGATTTAACTTAGAACATTCCATTTTAAAGTATTGCCAATCATGTATATCTGTGAAATGCCCTAACAAATATGCCCATGCCGTCAGTACACTTCTAAGCAATATATACAGATAAAAGTGTAGGCATTTGCTAATCAAAATATATGTACAGATATTAAACAGGTTTTTCTTAATGACATTTCAATATATGCAGGATATAGTTGAAAAATGCATGCATATCTTCTCAAGTTCAGCAATCTTCTGCGCAGATATATCCCAAAGTAATAGCATAATTTCTGTGTTCTCCACATAAACAAATCTCCTCACTTTCATATTTTCTAGCTACATGGTTGCCTGTTATTGGTGTAGATTCAGGGCCATCAACCCTGTGAAAATAAATGAAAATTAGGTGTGAACTCATTACAATTGCTGAATCCCAAATACTTGGCTCTGTGTAGCAGGTGTAAGTATAGTGCAGGCACTCCTTCAATGTTTGTTTTTAATGAATTACAACTTTGAATGATTACTGGTATGGACAAGGAAAAAACAATAGCAATGCAGACTGCTCTACATCCAGTGGGTGTACCAGGTTAGACTTACAGAAGTGTTAGACGCAATTTTGTCAGTGTTGGGAATATAAGCAAGCAGCACATAATTCAAAGGTTCTGTTCATTAACATCCAACCTCCCTTTCATTTGTTGGTAACTATATATTATATTATTGCTATTTAATATCCTCTCACATTTTAAGGACAATGAAAGAGAATAGCTTACCGACTGCATGTCTAGATTACTGGTCAGATAAGACAAAAATGAGCAACAAACACAGAACTAAGACAGAGTTGCATAATTGCAAGCAGTCCACATAAATGACTGTGTGGTCACTCATTGCACTACATCCAAATGAATACATGTACAAATAACTTTTATATGATTTCATAGTACTATAGTTGATGTTGCAGTTGGTTGTATACAGAATGATTTCAGTTCTCTGCTGCAAAGCTGTTTGTATGGCAAAGAGGGATAAGGCAATCTTGCTGTGCTCTGAAGTTTCATTGGAGTGAAAGTTCAAATCCAGACCTATGTAGAAATATTTCATGTATACTAACATTTTGTAATATTTATGTCATAGATTGCTTTTCCTCATTTGAACCACATTTCCCTATTTTTTTTATTCTTTTTGGCCAGTTTTTGCAAGCAAACAAGGGAGATGCAGAAAATGAATCTCAACTTTTACTGTGTTTATCTCATTTGCATGAAAACTAGCAGTGAGCAAACCCTGACTAATGGCCCACCCAGGAAACAGACAGAACAGCTTAAAAACCTCAGCTTTGGCCAGCTAAGAACTTGGTTATATTCAACTGGACGTATAAGAGAATTTAAGTACCTTTATCTGCACTTTTTTAAAAAATACAGTATTTAATTTGATGTAAACTGTGTGAAGGAATATTTAACTCAAGTGGCAGTTATTCTGCTCTTTAGTAACTTGAACTGAAGCTAGTGTGTTATTTGCTAGTAATTACAGGTGTGGGGGTAGCCACATTCTTTGATTTACTGTCCTTGCCTTTTTAAGTGGTGCATTGTGAAATTGTATTGCTTAAAAACCTCAGCTTTGGCCAGCTAAGAACTTGGTTATATTCAACTGGACGTATAAGAGAATTTAAGTACCTTTATCTGCACTTTTTTTAAAAAAAATACAGTATTTAATTTGATTTAAACTGTGTGAAGGAATATTTAACTCAAGTGGCAGTTATTCTGCTCTTTAGTAACTTGAACTGAAGCTAGTGTGTTATTTGCTAGTAATTACAGGTGTGGGGGTAGCCACATTCTTTGATTTCCTGTCCTTGCCTTTTTAACTGGTGCATTGTGAAATTTTTATTGCTTAAAAACCTCAGCTTTGGCCAGCTAAGACCTTGGTTATATTCAACTGGACGTATAAGAGAATTTAAGTACCTTTATCTGCACTTTTTTAAAAAAAATACAGTATTTAATTTGATGTAAACTGTGTGAAGGAATATTTAACTCAAGTGGCAGTTATTCTGCTCTTTAGTAACTTGAACTGAAGCTAGTGTGTTATTTGCTAGTAATTACAGGTGTGGGGGTAGCCACATTCTTTGATTTACTGTCCTTGCCTTTTTAAGTGGTGCATTGTGAAATTTTATTGCTTAAAAACCTCAGCTTTGGCCAGCTAAGAACTTGGTTATATTCAACTGGACGTATAAGAGAATTTAAGTACCTTTATCTGCACTTTTTAAAAAAAAATACAGTATTTAATTTGATTTAAACTGTGTGAAGGAATATTTAACTCAAGTGGCAGTTATTCTGCTCTTTAGTAACTTGAACTGAAGCTAGTGTGTTATTTGCTAGTAATTACAGGTGTGGGGTGGCCACATTCTTTGATTTCCTGTCCTTGCCTTTTTAAGTGGTGCATTGTGAAATTTTTATTGCTTAAAAACCTCAGCTTTGGCCAGCTAAGACCTTGGTTATATTCAACTGGACGTATAAGAGAATTTAAGTACCTTTATCTGCACTTTTTTTTTAAAAAAATACAGTATTTAATTTGATTTAAACTGTGTGAAGGAATATTTAACTCAAGTGGCAGTTATTCTGCTCTTTAGTAACTTGAACTGAAGCTAGTGTGTTATTTGTTAGTAATTACAGGTGTGGGAGTAGCCACATTCTTTGATTTCCTGTCCTTGCCTTTTTAAGTGGTGCATTGTGAAATTTTATTGCTTAAAAACCTCAGCTTTGGCCAGCTAAGAACTTGGTTATATTCAACTGGACGTATAAGAGAATTTAAGTACCTTTATCTGCACTTTTTTTAAAAAAATACAGTATTTAATTTGATTTAAACTGTGTGAAGGAATATTTAACTCAAGTGGCAGTTATTCTGCTCTTTAGTAACTTGAACTGAAGCTAGTGTGTTATTTGCTAGTAATTACAGGTGTGGGGTAGCCACATTCTTTGATTTCCTGTCCTTGCCTTTTTAAGTGGTGCATTGTGAAATTTTTATTGCTTAAAAACCTCAGCTTTGGCCAGCTAAGAACTTGGTTATATTCAACTGGACGTATAAGAGAATTTAAGTACCTTTATCTGCACTTTTTTAAAAAATACAGTATTTAATTTGATTTAAACTGTGTGAAGGAATATTTAACTCAAGTGGCAGTTATTCTGCTCTTTAGTAACTTGAACTGAAGCTAGTGTGTTATTTGCTAGTAATTACAGGTGTGGGGGTAGCCACATTCTTTGATTTCCTGTCCTTGCTTTTTAAGTGGTGCATTGTGAAATTTTTATTGCTTAAAAACCTCAGCTTTGGCCAGCTAAGAACTTGGTTATATTCAACTGGACGTATAAGAGAATTTAAGTACCTTTATCTGCACTTTTTAAAAAATACAGTATTTAATTTGATTTAAACTGTGTGAAGGAATATTTAACTCAAGTGGCAGTTATTCTGCTCTTTAGTAACTTGAACTGAAGCTAGTGTGTTATTTGCTAGTAATTACAGGTGTGGGGGTAGCCACATTCTTTGATTTCCTGTCCTTGCCTTTTTTAAGTGGTGCATTGTGAAATTTTTATTGCTTAGAAACCTCAGCTTTGGCCAGCTAAGAACTTGGTTATATTCAACTGGACGTATAAGAGAATTTAAGTACCTTTATCTGCACTTTTTTAAAAAAAAATACAGTATTTAATTTGATTTAAACTGTGTGAAGGAATATTTAACTCAAGTGGCAGTTATTCTGCTCTTTAGTAACTTGAACTGAAGCTAGTGTGTTATTTGCTAGTAATTACAGGTGTGGGGGTAGCCACATTCTTTGATTTCCTGTCCTTGCCTTTTTAAGTGGTGCATTGTGAAATTTTATTGCTTAAAAACCTCAGCTTTGGCCAGCTAAGAACTTGGTTATATTCAACTGGACGTATAAGAGAATTTAAGTACCTTTATCTGCACTTTTTTAAAAAAATACAGTATTTAATTTGATTTAAACTGTGTGAAGGAATATTTAACTCAAGTGGCAGTTATTCTGCTCTTTAGTAACTTGAACTGAAGCTAGTGTGTTATTTGCTAGTAATTACAGGTGTGGGGGTAGCCACATTCTTTGATTTCCTGTCCTTGCCTTTTTAAGTGGTGCATTGTGAAATTTTATTGCTTAAAACCTCAGCTTTGGCCAGCTAAGAACTTGGTTATATTCAACTGGACGTATAAGAGAATTTAAGTACCTTTATCTGCACTTTTTTTTTAAAAAATACAGTATTTAATTTGATTTAAACTGTGTGAAGGAATATTTAACTCAAGTGGCAGTTATTCTGCTCTTTAGTAACTTGAACTGAAGCTAGTGTGTTATTTGCTAGTAATTACAGGTGTGGGGTAGCCACATTCTTTGATTTCCTGTCCTTGCCTTTTTAAGTGGTGCATTGTGAAATTTTTATTGCTTAAAAACCTCAGCTTTGGCCAGCTAAGAACTTGGTTATATTCAACTGGACGTTTAAGAGAATTTAAGTACCTTTATCTGCACTTTTTTTAAAAAAAAAACACAGTATTTAATTTGATTTAAACTGTGTGAAGGAATATTTAACTCAAGTGGCAGTTATTCTGCTCTTCAGTTATTCCCACCCACCCTCCCTGTTTTTGTTTTGGTGTTAATCTTGGTGGCCTTGAAACTGCCCGCCCCTCAGCCTGCCTCTGGGCCCATCTCATTTGCTCACTCAACTGAGTGCAGTGAGATCATATTCTGATTTCAGGCACTCCTACTGTGTACAAAGAGAGCATCTGGGAAACAGACAAAAAAATTAAGCTTATTTCCTGCCTTTCCTGTTAAGTGGTATAGACTATTTGTAGGCTTCTGAGCCCCCAGGCCCTTCTGTGTTTGAGGGAAGCCTTCTGGCTTGTTTTTTTTTTCTTATAACTAGCCAGTTTTCTAGTTTCAGCACTCAAATCTGTTTCTTTGATCTCAGCACTTGTACAGATAAAAAAAAAAGTTTTTATCTGCTTTTACTGTACTTGTGTTTCTACCTACTTCATTTTACTTTTGCATCATCTTAAAAATACTCAATTGTATTTATTACTGCTTGGTGTAACTCATTCTAAGCCTTTTGGTTTAAACACTTGGGCTTCGGACCAGTTGTTTTGCACTGAGAGGGTTTGTGGTCTGCACTGTTGTGGCAGAACAGGTAGCTTACATCCTTCTAGGTTGGGAACTGCTGATTGAGGGCTCAGTGTCTGTTATTCAAGTGTATTAATTCTGGTTTAAGCACTTGGGCTTTCAGGCCAGTTATTTTACATTAAGAGGGTTCGTGGTCTGCACTCTTGTGGGAGGAGAGGCTGGACTCTGCCCTTCTGAGCTGGGAATTTCTGGTTGAAGGCTTATAGTGCATGCATATCTGAACTGCTTCTTACCGAAGTTGGTGCGCCTTGTTTGCTGTGGCATAGACTGGATTCGAGCCTGCTGGATCTAGCTTTGTTTGTGTAACTTGAGCACTAATCCAGACATTCTCTAAAGTATTCAATTGTATTTATTACTGCTTGGTTGTAACTTGATTAAAGTGTAGCTATCATTCTAAGTCTTTTGGATTAAGCACTTGGGCTTCAGACCAGTTGTTTTACATTAGGAAGGTTTGTGGCAAGCACTGTGGTGGCAGGACAGGTAGCTTTCATCCTTCTAAGTTGGGAACTGCTGATTGAGAGCCCAGTGTCCAAGGGTATTAGTTCTGGTTTAGGCACTTGGGCTTCAGGCCAGTTATTTTACATTAAGAAGGTTCGTGGTCTGCACTCTTGTGGGAGAAGAGGCTGCACTCTGCCCTTCTGAGCTGGGAATTTCTGGTTAGAGGTTTATAGTGCCTGAATATTTGAACTGTATCTTACTGAAATTGGTACACCTTGTTTGCTCTAGCATAGACTAGATCCAGGCCTGCTGAATCTAGCTTTGTTTATATGCCTGTTGTTTGTTTGCTTGTTATTTCCCTGGAAGCTAATTCCACCTAATACGCGGCTTCTCAGCGCTTCTGTGGATCACTAGTGATATCTGCATTGCTTATTGTACTAGTTCCTTGTTTCACTTGAAAGAAAGTTACTGTTTGTCATTTTTGCATTTAGTTACTTGTAACACATTGCACTCAAGTCACCTGGCACTTGCTCACTAAAGCAATTATATAAGTCAGCACTAAAAATTAAAAGCACTACACCCTCACTCCCCACTGGCCCTTGTTTTCAATTATTAAGGAATTCCCAATATTATTCTAGCATGTCCAAAGGTCAGTTGTCAATCTCCTTTCCGGTCCAGCTGGTGAATCTGGGAATCTTGAGGCAATGTTATAACTGCCTCATGTACACAGACAACCCTCTCCTCCTCCCACATAACACAAATACTTGCGAGATGCAGCTATTTAGCCAAACTGGAGGCTGAGCTCTCTCAACTCAGGACTGGCAAGACTAGACAGGAGGAGAAGGCAACTACACACACCACAAAACCAGCCTCACATAATGCTACCACACTACTGAATCAAACACATAAACACACAAAGACATACTCGGAGGCTCTGAGTAAAATTTACCTAAACAGCAGAGGCCTCCAAAGCAGACACCCAAACAACTGCTACCTCAAGACACCCCACAAGCAACACATAAACCACAAAAGTAGTGTGCAAAGCAGTCACAGCCCTTAAGGCCAAATACAACACCAAACATACTTGTCATAGGTGACTCCATAGTCAGACACACTGACGTCCCACTCACCAGGCTGAACAAGGAGAGGGTCACAGTAAGCTGCCTATCGGGCTAGAATCCACCACATAACACAAGCACTCTGGTCACTCCATGGCAAGTACAAATATGACACAGTCATTGTCCATGCTGGTGTGAACGACCTGAGACGTACCTCCCTGGACTACATGAAGAGAGACATAGAGGAGCTCTCTGATTATGTAGCCCAGGCAGGTATGACCCTGACCCTGAGCAGTATCCTTCCTTCACCAAGAATGATGCCACAATATAGAGACAAGATGATCAGCTTTAACAATTGGCTTAATGTCTGGTGTCATTCAAAGGGGATCCAGTGTCTGTCTGCCTGGGATGACATGCTTGACAAGCCACGCTGCTTTGCAAGGGATGGCTTGCACCTGTCACCCCTGGGATTCCGGATATTGGCTAAGGCTCTTGCCACCCCATAGTGCCTTTTTAGGCAAGGCTCAAATTCTAAACCTACCACCCTAGAAAAAAAAATGGGAAGAAACTGAGGGTAATGCTGCTCAATGCCAGAAGTCTAAATCTCAAAATGCACGCACTCGAGGCCCTTCTCAGTATGGAGAACATCGATGTCTGTGCTGTAACTGAAACCTGGTTCAACGCTCCTGAGAGCACCCCGGCACTATTAGGTTTTACCTCATATCATGCGTTTCGGCCCCAAAACCAGGACCACACCACAAAAGGAGGGGTGTATCCATATTCATAAAGGATACCCACACCTCCAGGTTGGTGGCAACGCACAAAGCTTCGGAAACCATCCAGGTGCAACTAACCATAGGCAAAACTGCTCTACAAATTGTAGCATGCTACAGGCCACCCTCTCAAACTCAGGAACCCCACACAGCCTTCCTGAAGACACTGGAGGGTATAAATGTATCTCCAAACACCATCATATTGGGTGACTTCAACTACCCGAATATAGACTGGGAACATTACTCAAACCCTAACTTTCTAGCCCAACGGTTCCTGGAGTTCATAAATTCAAATGCCATGGAACAGCTAGTCACTGTTCCCACGAGAGGAGAAAATATACTAGATCTCATTATCACAAACATGGGGACAAAATGCTCCACACCAGAAGTATATCCCTCATTGGTGAGATCTGATCATAAACTAATCTCACTGGAAATCCACATCGCGCCCCCACCCCAAACAAAAAGACCACAGTGAAGAACTTCTCTAAAGCAAACTTCACACTACTCAAGACTGGTGTGGTATCCTTCAAGGCCCCTGAGCCAGTGGAAACCACAACCCAAGCTGTGGAAGCCCTTACAAATGCCTTCTATGAACACCTCCAGGACTGCATGGATCAGGCAATCCCAAATAAAACCAAGACTCTTTCCACAAAGGGCAAACATCCAGTCTGGTGGACCCCAGCCATTAACAAACTTTACAATAAGAGGAGAAAGCTATTACATGATAGAACAAAATCCATAAAAGGGAAATCACCCCTGATCATTATTAGTAAAAAAATATGAGCACTCATAAAATCAACTAAGGCCAATTTTGAGAGAAAAATTGCCATGGATTCAAAGGACAATGATAAGGCCTTTTTCAGCTATGTTAGGAACCTGGGTGGAAACTCCCAGATATGCTCAGAATTAGTCCAAAATGATACAAAAATCACTGAACCCACAGACATTGCCAACATACTGGCAGACAGGTTCAGTGCAAACTTCACCCCCCTCTCCCCCCCTAAAGGAGAGATAACTATCCCAGCAGAGTGTAGCCTCCCAGACATCTCAAATATGCAGGTGATAGCTGCTTTCTCTAAAGCTAAAAACACAGCATCAATGGGACCGGATGGTGTCCCCGGCTGTGTGCTACACGAGCTAAATGAGGAATTAAACCCGCACATAAGGCAGCTGTTTAATCTCAGCCTTACCACAGGATACGTGCCCAAGGAGTGGCGTACGGCAACTGTGGTCCCACTCCACAAAGGCGGTGCCTCTACGGACCCTGGTAATTACTGCACCATAAGCTTAACAAGTCTAGTCTGCAAAGCTATGGAGATGATCATAATGGAGCTCATAAACAAAGATATAGGGGACTTGCAGACATTGGACCCGACCCAGTTTGGCTTCGTCAAGGGCAGATCATGCCTTTTGAACTTGGTTGACTTCTTCGAAACAGTCACCAAGGCCATTGATGAGGGAAAGGCAGTCCATACAGCCTACCTTGACCTTGCAAAGGCCTTCGACACAATACCCCACTCGGTTATTGTAGAAAAACTTACCAGCTTAAATGTAAACCCATATGTCACAAGATGGGTTGCAAACTGGCTTAAGGACAGAACCCACAGGGTTAGGGTTGCTGGCGCTATGTCAGACTCCAAGCCGGTCACAAGCAGTGTCCCACAGGGCTCGGTCCTTGGCCCCCTATTGTTCGGCATCTACTTCTCAGAAGTACAGGCCAACATGGGAGGACTTTGGCTGACAAAGTTTGCAGATGACTGCAAACTGGGCGCCATAGTGGAAAGTGCATCGGACACGGATATCCTTCAGAAGGGACTCACGGAAACAGATAGCTGGTGCCAGAGCGAGCCATGGCCTGAAGTTAAACACCAAAAAATGTATAGTCATACCCTTCGGGAAAAACAAGGTAACCCCAAGCTACCATATAGGTGGCAATCCACTATGCACAGAAGAGGTTATCAGGGACCTGGGGACCCAGGTTGACAGTGGCCTTTCTTTTGACACTCACATTGCTAAAGTGGTTAGAAAGACCTTCTACATTGCCCACCTGATCATGAAGGGATTCACATCCAGATCTAGTGAGGTCATTGTTCCCCTGTACTCTTCACTTATCAGACCAATGATCGAGTACAATGCCCCATTCGGGATGTATCACACCCGACATCTGCAGCAATTGGAGAGACCCCAAAAGTTCCTCACCAAAAGGATAAAGGGACTCCAAAATCTGTCATATGCTGCCAGATTGAAGAAACTCCAGCTCTATTCAGTTGCATACCATCTGCTCAGAGGTGACATGTGCCTGACATACAAGGCCATGTCCAACCCGGAATTAATGGACATGCTCCACCTCAAAAAATCCAAATCCACCAAAACCACTAGAGCAAGCGACTTAAACCTTAGCACGGATATAAATAGGACGTGCTGGAGGGATAGATTTATCACTCTGAGACTCCCTATGCTGTGGAATAAAATCCCAGTCCATGTGAGGCAGAGCACCTCGCTGGCTCTGTTCAAGAGAAATCTTGACCTGTGGATGGGAGATCGTAGGTTTATCCCGGGAATCATCTCTGTGTCACTGCTGGTCAGAGGCACAACAAACTAATGGGCACAGTATTTTTTCATATAAGGGGTGGCGTAAGCCACATAAATTTGGGCTAGGCTTATAAATGCCTTAGGGCAGATAGCCTAGTATAAACCTATGAACCTATGAACCTATGAACACCTGACAAAGTGTCTGTAAAAGTACAAAGGTCAAAAACAATACAGCGTTGCAATTTTTGCTTTTCGTCACACAACTACACTTAGTGATGCTGTGCAGTGGTTAGCAAGGTTCCTCAACACCTGCAGACAGGACTCATACAGCCAATAAATGAAAATGAATACATTCAATTAATTCTGTGGAGCACTGCACAAACATGCTAAGTGGTGATGCACAGCGGTTAACACAGAGAGCTTAAGAATGAGTAGGAAATTCTGTAAATGTCATGTAACTACTCCTGTGGCAGCAGGTGTAAGTGAACGGCTCGAGTACAGATAGTCCTGGGTTCTATTAGAGGGTGTGCAACATATTTCTACTGTTCTGAGAGTGCAGTTTATAGCAATGAACTGAAAAATAGACAACCACTACACTACTTCAACATTCTTGTGGCAATAGGTATAAGTGTAGGACTGCCATACATATGGTTCTAGGTTCCAATATAGGATATTCCATGCATTTTTACTGTTGTTCTACTTCCCATTATATTCACTCCCACTTATAACACTTTAGATCATGGAGCTAATATGAATTTTATGTACCTACACAACTTACCTGACCCAGAAATACCTATAACCCTTACCGTGCATTCCTCTCTTGCTGAATTAAAAAAAGAAAAATGTACACCTGTCCAGCAAAAAAAGTATTGTCCCATACATAGCTGTCCATTTCACACATGTGTCTTCTTGACACATTTGTTTCAGTCCAATTGGCTATACAATATGATTATATTGTTTTTGCCTCTGTCTCTGGAGATGACATTCCAAATTCTACTAATATTCTTTACATATTATCAGTTTTTACTGTTGAAGAAATGGATAGCTATGGTTCTTACCTATCTTCTTCCTGCACATTCCTGTATTGCTTTCCCTTTGTTCTTCTCCCCGCATGCACCCCATTTTACCACTTTCCTATCTACCCCATTTTAATACCTATATTCTTGCAAAAAATAGAATTACGTGTAACACACCTAAATAGCAGAAAAAGCAATGGATCCCTTCTCATTTTGGCCACTACGTTTGTGCAGAGTTTGGCATTGTGCACCAATGCCAAGTGAAGGTGAGCAGATCTGCAGTTACCTACACTCAATGCCACTTAACCTTGCTGTGCTATGCCAACACACACAGCAACACATGTACTAAAAAGAATTAATGTCACTGTATTGTCAAACTGTTTATTTAAAAGTATTAGGTTCACCTGGAGTCAAACCCAGTATCATCTGGGCTTAAACAGAAATGTGTCAATTCATTTACACCTGCTGCCAAAGAGTCAGCTAAGCAGCAGGTGTGTTTCATACACTCAACAGTAACTCTCAGAATTTTAGCAATGTGGCTTACATTTGTGCACTGCTTAACTACATGCACACAGGAAAAATAATGGAAATGTGTATCTTGCACGCGCAAACACATTGCTAACTGTCATGTCATGCAAATCTGCTCCTCACTACTAAGCTATGCAAAGTCAAATTTAACAAGTATTAGTGCTGTTTACTGTCAATTTTATTCCTTATGCCATGAAACTA